>NC_048448.1:22979342-23161198 GCF_004353265.1 Vitis riparia
ACTATAAAAATAAAAACCATTAACGGGTCACAACTTCTCTTCATTTAAAACTGAAACAAGGAAAACTCCCACTTTTGTATCTGGATCCCTTACCTAGCTTCCTTTAGTCCAAGAAACAAAAAGCCTACCCACTCATCCTCTGAGAAAACAACCTCAGAGGTTGTTTGGCTAGAAAGAAAATAAAATCAAAATGAGTAGGTAAGGTAGGGCAACGCTCTGTATATTTCTTACTAAGATAATTTACAAGTGATCCTTTGGAATTTCTTTCGAGATTTTGAGATATTACAAAAGATATATTTTAACACATATATAGAGAGATATTTTTAACCCCTCAATTAGATATCCAAAATATCTAAAAATATCTTTAGCTGATAACAAGAAGAGAATAGGTAATTACACAAAATATCTTGAGATAAAAATCTAACGGAGTCGGTGCAAAAATATTTGAAGATTACTCATGAAGATTTCACAATGCTTGCGAAAATTTCGCAAGGGGTTGCGAAATTGATTCTCTTCAGCTTTGGTTTTGCAAGGGTGTGAAATTCATTCTTCATAGCCTTGCTCTCTGTCCTACAGCTTGTACTCCTCTTAGGCATTTCGCAAGCTTGCGAAATTGTTGGATGTTAGATTCATTCTCTGATTCTCTTCCTTGCATACTTGATTGATTTAGCAAAGGCTTCAAAGCTCTCCATAACTTGGATTCTTCATGTGTTTGAGCTTCAACTTGCTTTGTCATGGACTACACAAAGTTCTCCCTCATTCTTGGCCCGTTTTAATTATCAAAAAGTTACAAAAAACACCAAAACTTGCCAAAAACTGATCAGTAACACTTGCAAGGGTCCTTAATGTGCCAATTCAGCTAAAAGGTAATAAATACTACTCAAAAGTGTTTAAAAGAGTTTATAAGAAGCTATAAAAGAGCACTTTTTGAGTAGTAATCAAGCATCCCTACAGGATCATGCAAAAGTGCTGATTTTCCTTTGTCATCATCTCCATGAATGTTTAAAAAATGAATATCTTACGATAAAAGACCCTTTTATTCTATAAAGTAATTTGAAGGAAATATATGACCACCAGAAAACTGTGATTCTCCTAAAAGGACGATATGATTGGATGCACTTGATGTTATAGGATTTTAAAACTATTAGTGAATATAACTCCGCACTTTTCAAAATCAACTCTCAATTAAAGCTATGTGAAGAAAAAAAATCATAAAAAAAGACAAGTTAGAAAAAACTTTTACTATATTTCATGCCTCGAATGTTCTCAGCAAGTAGCAATATCAAGATCGTAGGTTTACAAAACACTCCAAATTAATATCATGTCTTGTTGTTACTGAACATAATAATGAGCTTTTGATAAGAAATCATCAGTCTCGTCCAATTGGATCTGAACCATTCCCTGAAGTGAATGCAATATCATCCCAAACTCGTGGACGAGGATAAGGACGGAAATGTACTCATGGTTGTGGAAGGAATCCTTGATACCATGGTTATTATGGTAATAATTCCTTAAATTCACAGAAAAAGAAAACCTCATTGCACCACCAAAAGTGAAATAATACTAAGGCAAAACAAGAAAATAGGAAGTGTATACAAGATAAACCTCCCAAGAATTATGAGAATAATTGTTATAGATGTGGTATAAAGGGGCATTGGTCGCGTACCTATCGGACACCCAAACATTTGGTCGACCTTTACCAAACATCAATAAAGGCAAAAGGAAAAGAGATAGAAATGAACTTTACCAGTGGTGATGGATTGGACCTAACTTACTATGATATTGATTTCTTTGGAGGTCCCAGTGAAAAAACAGACCATTTAATAAATGATGAGAATGTTAACATTGATTGATGTTACTTCATATATCCAATAATATATTATTATATCTTATATTTATATTTGATTATTATATATATTTTTATATTGTTATTTACATTATGCCTTGTTTTTTTTTAAATATTAGTTATATTTAAAATCCTCATGTTATTTGCTCTCAAGATGAATGAGGATGATGTATGTCTCGTAGACTGTGTAATCGTGCACACAATTCTTCGAGATAAAAAATATTTCCTTGAATTGACATTGATAAAAGCTAATGTAAGTACCATATTTAGTACTACAAACTTAATTAAAGGCTCTGGAAGAGCAAACATAATGCTACCAAATGAAACTAAATTTCATATAAATGATGCTTTATATTTTTGCAAATCTACAAGAAATTTGCTATGTTTTAAAGATATCCATAGAAATGGATATCATATTGAAACTATGAATGAAGATAATGTAGAATTTTTACATTATTTCCATTATATCTGGCCATAAACTTATAATGGAAAAACTTCCAGTTTTTTTCTTTAGGTTGTACCATACAACTATAAAGCCTATTGAATCATATGTTGTTGTGAACCAGAAGTTCAATGACCCAAAAGTTTTTGTCCTTTGGCATGATAGGCTAGGTCACCTAGGGTCTTCAATGATGTGTCAAATAATCGAACACTCACATGGGCATCCAGTAAAGATCCAAGATATTTTTTTTGCCTAATGAATACTCATGTGTTGCTTGCTCACAAAGTAAATTGATAGTCAGACCATCTTTTACTCAAGTCATATCGGAGTCACCAATCTTTTAGAAAGAATACATGGGGACATATGAGGGTTTGTCCATCCACCATGTGGGTCATTTCGCTATTTTATTATCTTAATAAATGCTTCTACTAGGCGGTCATATGTTTGTCTCCTTTCTACATGTAATGTTGCCTTTTCTAGGCTCCTTGCATAAATGATTAGATTACGAACACAATTTCCAAACTATCTAATTAAGACAACATGTCTTGATACTGCTGATGAGTTCACTTCTCAAAAATTCATTAACTACTGCATGTCCGTAAGAATAAATATTGAGCATCCTATTGCTCATACCCATACCTAAAATGGTTTAGTAGAATCATTTTATCAAATGTCTCCAATTAATAACTCGACCATTACTAATGAAAACCAAGTTACCTACTTCTGCCTAGGGACATGCTATTATGCATGCTACAACTTTAGTCCGTATTCGACCAATAACTTACCATGAATACTCCCCTTCACAACTTGTGCTTGGAAAACAACCAAATATCTCTCATTTATGGATCTTTAGTTGGCAGTATATGTACCAATTACACCTACACAACGCACTAAAATGGGTTTCCGATGAAGACTTGGGATTTATATAGGTTTTGATCTGCATCTATCATAAGATATCTTGAACCTTTGACAAACGATGTTTTTATAGCCCACTTTGTAGATTTTCATTTTAATGAGAGTGTTTTCCCGTCAGTAGAGGGAGAAAAGCTGATTCTTGAAGAACGACAAGAAATTACTTGGAATGCATTTAATATGTCCCATCTTAATCCTCGTACAAATCAATGTGAATTAGAAGTTCAAAGGATCATTCATTTGTAAAATCTTGCAAACCAATTACCAGATGCATTCATTGATATAAAGAAAATGACAAAGTCACATATCCCAGCTGCAAATACTCCAACACGGATTGATGTCCTTGTAGGATAGTTAACAAATGAATGTAAGATATGCTTGAAGTATGGTAGAATTGTCGGCTCAAAGGATATAACTCATCGGAAAAGAGAACATAAGAGAAACTTGACACTTTAGAAGATGCCATCAAAATGACTGATTAGTCTAAAATTGATAAATCTATAGCCCTAGAAAAGACACAAATAATGCAAAAAACCCTTGAAAGGTACATATTGAACAAGAAGCCCTTGAAGAGACATAGGTACCTAAAAATTGTGAGATATCAGTAAGTTATGTACACATGGAAGAAAAATGAGATCGAAATAATATTGTTATTAACAATATTTTTGCTTTCCAAGTGGTCTCTGATATCATAAGAAATGATGAAGATCCCAAACCACGAAATGTGAAAGAATGCTGACATAGAAATGATTGGCCAAAATGGAAAAAAGCTATGTAGGCAGAGTTAAACTCATTAACAAAACGAGAAGATTTTGAACTTGTAGTCCAAACACCTGAAGATGTAAAGCCTGTTTGATACAAATGAGTATTTGTACAAAAACGTAATTAGAATAATGAAATCATAAGATATAAAACACGATTAGTGGCATAAGGTTTCTTGTAGAGACCTGGTATTGACTATGAGGAAACATAATCTCTTGTCATGGATGCAATCACATTTTGTTTCTTAATTAGTTTGATAGTCTTAAAAATATTGGATATGCGTCTCATGGATGTTATTACAACATATGTATATGGATCCATGGATAATATACATGAAAATCTTTAAAGGATTTAAATTACCTAAAACAAATAGTACAAAGCCTCGTAGCATGTACTCAATTAAGTTGCAACAATCCTTGTATGGATTAAAGCAATCTGGATGCATGTGGTATCATCACCTTAGTGAATATTTGCTAAAAGAAGGGTTTGTGAATAACCCTATATGTCCATGCATCTTCATTAAGAAATCAGAAGCCAAATTTGCAATTATTACAGTGTATGTTGATGACTTAAATCTTGTTGGAACTCTTGAAGAGCTCACAAGAACAACAAATTACTTGAAAAAAGAATTTGAGATGAAAGATCTTGGAAAAACAAAATTTTGCCTCAACCTACAGATTGAGTATTTTCCAAATGGAGTTTTAGTACATCAATCAACATACATTAAAAAAAAAAATTGAAGCGTTTTTATATGGATAAAACACATTCTTTAAGTTCTCTAATGATTGTCTGATCACTTGATGTGAAAAAAGTCTCATTTCGTCCTTGTGAAAAGGGTGAAGAATTACTTGGTCTTGAAGTACCATATCTTAGTGCTATTGGTGCGTTTATGTATCTTGCCAATTGTACACGTCAAGACATTGTTTTTTCTATCAATTTATTAGTAAGAGAAAGTTCCGCTCTAACTCGAAGACATTCCATATCAAACATATATTACGCTATCTTCGCAAAACTACTGATATGAGTCTATTTTACTCAAGGGTATCAAAGCAACAATTGTTTGGATATGTAGATGCAGGATACCTTTTAGATCCACATAAAAGTAGGTCACAAACAAGGTATGTGTTTAATTGTAATGATACTGCTATTTCATGAAGATCTGTTAAACAAATAATGGTGGCCACATCATCAAATCATTCAGAAATACTTGCAATTCATGAAACAAGTCGTAAATGTATATGACTAAGATCGATGATCTACCATATTTGGAAATCAAGTGGACTTTCCTCTATTCAAGGTGACACGACAATATTATTTGAAGATAATGTTACATGCATTGCATATATAACAGAGGGTTATATTAAAGGAAATAAAATTAAACACATTTCACCAAAATTCTTTTATACACATGAACTCCAAAAGAGTGGTGAAATTGATGTTCAACAAATACGTTCAAGTGATAATCTAGTAGATTTATTCACAAAGTCATTGCCAACCTCAACATTCAAGAAGTTAATACACAAAATTGGAATGCGTCAACTCAATGATATTGACATGAGAGGGGAGTATGCTTATAAAAGGGTGTTAGTGTACTGTACTTTTTTTTCCCTATGTCCAGGTTTGTTCCACTGGGTTTTACTGACAAGATTTTTAACGAGACAATCCTAATATACCAAGAGCAACTTAAAGAGTTATAAGAATATTGTGCTCTTTTTCCTTTGCTAAGTTTTTCCTATAGGGGTTTTTCCTAACAAGGTTTTAATGAGACATATTCTTTTAATATGGTGGTTGAGGGAGTGTTATAAATAAGTAATGAATGACCACATTAATGTAATAATTAATTGAAGTTCATTTACTTATCTTTAAGACGAGTAAATTAGAACCTAACATTTTAGGAAAGCCTATAAAAAGGCTTTCCATCTCTTATAGAATCCATCCCGAGCAAAAGAAAGAAATTATTTTCTCTCATTCTCTCTTCTTTTCATTCTCCCAATTCTCTCAATTTTCTTTTTTGATTCCTTCCTCCCCATTATATATTATTATTGACATAATATATATATATATATATATATATATATATATATATATATATATATATATATTTGCTTTTCTACTTTGCATTGCATTTATCCTTGTTTTACAATAAATAAATTATTTTTCACCCCATTTTTTTAATATACATGTCTCAATAAATAAATTATTGATACAAATATGTGGTATAATATTGAAAAACTACACTTTCATGCTAAGGTTGATCCCATGACAAAATATCGTTCTTATTTTATTAAATGGATTTTTTTTTTGTTATTTATTTTATTTTATTTTATTTTATTTTATATTCTTATTTTAATCTAATTTTGGTAGATTAAAAAGGGTTTAAACCGAACTGCAAAACAGGGGTTTGAGATTTTGAGTTTCTCCGTCTCATTTTTGTCTCTGGGAAAGAAATATGAATCAGCATACTTGCAATTCGCTCTGTAAATTGATTCTCAGGCACCCTTTTCAGAAATCTTCAAAACCCACTTCATTGATTAGACTGACTTCCCTCGCACAAATCCCCAATCAACTCGTTTCAGGGTCCGTTCCATCTCCAAAGCCCCAGATTCTCTACACATCTGCCTCCAAGTTCCATTATTTTCGACCCCCAAATGGCTCAAGTTTTTCGACCCAGTTTATTTCGCGGGTGATTCTGAGGAATTACAGTGGCGAGTCTGCGAGCGAGTTGGATAAGGACAAGGTGGTGGACGAGATCAACCTCAAGTTTGCAGAGGCGAGGGAGGAGATAGAGATGGCTTTGGAGTCAAAGGAGACTGTGTATTTTGACGAAGAAGCCAGCTGTGCGAGAGCTGCTGTGAAGGAGGTGGTGGACATGTTTGATGGTCTTTTGGAGAAGTTGTCGGAGAGTGATAGAGGGGCGGTGCAGCGGTCGATGGGGCTGAAGATTGAGCAGTTGAAGGCTGAGGTTGAGCAATTGAATGATTAATGAATAAGGTCGGTTCATGTGGGCATTGTTTCATTTTTGCATTTGGGTTCTCATTGTTTTCTAGTTTAGGTATGTATTGAGGGTTGAACTCCAAGTCGGTGTGTATACCAGCATTGCGAGTTCTGACTAAAACAATTAATGCTAATGCATTGGGGATCATTTTTGAATAATGATTGGTATTGGTAGTCTGTTATTGATGATCTTTGATGTTGGTTGTTTTTGGGAATTATTGTAATTTTTTTTATAACTCCAAATGCATCTTCTTGCTAACTTACCCAGCATACTGCTAAGTAACTAAAGGCTGAGCTAGGCCGTTTAATGATTGGTTTGGTTCATACGGGTCCATTTTTGTCTTGGTTTTGTTTTTTTTTTAATGTTTTTTCTTTTTGTGTTTGGTCATGTGCTATTCTCTGTGGAGGATGAATCTGCCATAGAAGTGTACCTAGAATTACAGGTTATGCCTAAAACGATTAATGGTTATGCACTAGAGATGTTTCTGAATAATGACTTAGTTTTGTTTCATTGAAATTTGATTATTTTGACGTTGCTAATTAGGGTACTGGTGTAGTTTTTTTACTGCAGTTCAATGCTATATTAGAGTAAGTTGGCTTGTCACTGATAGTAATCAAATGTTCATATGGCTATTTTAAGTTTGTTTTGTTCTTTTTCAACTAGATGAAACTCATGTAGTCCATCAGGATTTGCTTGTTTGAGTGCTTCCTTTTTTTCAATAGGCAAAGCCTGGAACTTATATAGGAGAGGGATACCAAGAAAAGGGGTGTATCTTCAATGCCTATTGTGACAAAATGGTGCTCATATTTTCTTTCAAGTTGATGTGGTAGTGTCTCTTACAATGGCTGTGCCTGTTGGAAAAGTGAGTAACATCAAAGGAAGGATATGTTGTGTGTACGGGTTGCTCTGAGCTTCTTACTTTGTGGCATAATCAAATACCCTAACTAATTAGTTTCTTGAGTTGAGCAACCTGCATAAAGGCATAAGGATCTTGAATAAATTAAAGACATGGTTTGAAGGTAAAGAAAACCACCAACACTATCATTACCAAAAAATATATGTGGTTCACAGATAATGCACTCTGTTTGAGGGGCATCTAATTGGGCATAAAATTTATTATCTGATGGCAGACTACAAAACACATTAGTAATAGAAAGCTGGTGAAGCTCAACTAGTGTCTCAGCAACAATTCAACCAAGACTAAAACCAAGTGTTTGATTGAAACTATTTAACCACTTCTGTTTTGACATTTTAGACTCGTTCAAGATAGCATTGCCTAGAAGACACAAATGCCTTTTCAACTAATTTGGAATCAGGATTTCCCTTAACTTATGCAGAGATATGCTAGTTTTTATATAAGCAAGCGAAGCTTTACTATAAACAGCACCTAACAAGGACGTGCATTGAAGTACACAAGACATGTACAAAGGGTGCAAAAAGGCACAACCCAAAAAAGAGAAAACAAAAAATAACTCCCGAGGAGAACCCAACCTATGTATAAAATCTACCAAAGACATTGAACCTTCATCTATTAACATCCTAATTCACATTAAAAGAGTACTAAGAAATATGGATTTGAGTGTCTGCTCCATGTGCTCCTCATTAAAAGAGCGCAGAAAATTTTAGTTTGTGACTAAAGAATATTATTTGAGCTAAATATCAGAAGTAATTTAAATAAGTTGCTGCCAAAAGAAAGTAAGAACGTGATAGGGAGGAAACAACTGTCTTGGTACCCCTCTGTCTACAAAAATATAGCCCCTTTTTTGAGTAACTCTTTCATTATACCTCACTCTGTCTTGTTAACTTGCATAATTTAGACTTGGTGCATTCTTGAAATAACATTCATGCATCTCGGGAAGATTTAAAATTCCTGTTATCATACCCAATAAGTTAAAGACTGATTGATCTAATTACACTGTTGAAAGGCAATCAAAACCAGCATCATTTGGTTGTGATTCATTGATATGGATAGACTGGGTAGATTCTTGCTGCAAATAGTTTGGATGCAGCTCCGTTGTAATCTGGATTCTCTTGGGCATCTTTCATGTGGTGCACACTTGACTGAAGAAGAATTGAGAGGCCCTGATTCAATTCCTACCACCTCTCATCTCCTTTGCCAAGTGTTCATATTACATCATATGCTATACTTTGAGAGGCCCTGATTCAATTCTTCTTCAGTCAAGAGTGCACCGCATGTTCAACCATATTTGTCATATGTTGATATAATTTTCGTTTCTTATTTATTGAGTGATGCTAGGTTTTCCAAATAGTTTAGCCAAAATACTTCTCCAAATTGACCAAGTGTATAAATGTCCCTGATTTAAAAAAAAAAAAAAAATGGAAGAAAGAAAGAAAAAGATATTACATGTTGTGCTACTAAATCTGTTGGAGAAGCATTTGCAAGAAATATATCATTTTTCTTGTCTATTTGAGGAGGCTTTTTAATGTCCTCTCTCTCTCTCTGTTGGTCCACTAGTTTAATTCAAAGGTTGCAAATTCTCTTTATTTTATCATGCTTTTATTAAATCCTTGCTTGTTTTGGCTTATTCCTTATGAAACCACCAACATGTGAGCACCATTGTCTCAATGGATGACTAAAGCAAAAAGGATATAGATTGTCATTATTAGCTGACTGTGTTAATGAGGGTTTGACAATGCAATGATACTGACATGTTGGTCAGCTAACTTCATGTATTTTTAACCTTCCTGATTTCTATTTTAAAGAACTTTTGTTTATTTTTTATTTTTTTAAGTTCAAGAGTAAATTTGACAGTCTAAATAAAGTATGGGATTTTATAGTGCGGTAGAACAAAAAGGGTTGTTACATTTGAGCATGGAAAGCTTAATTGAAAACCTTATCTTTTTTTTTATTTTTATTCCCTCTTTCAATGGAAATGACTTGATGCTATTGTTTTATACTACTTTTTGTGCATAGTATCTTAAAGAAAAAACTCACTTAAGTTTTTGCAATTAATATTTCCTCCCTCTACAGAATCTTCCCTGTGTATATTAAGCGATGAACAGCTTGTACCTCATGGTATTTTCACATAAAGAACATAATTTTTTTTTACATCTGAAGGTCTTGTGTTGAGATTTTTTATTCTCTAAGAACCATCACCTGTTGTGATGCACCACTCTTTGCTTGCTGGAATTGAATGGACATCATTGGTATTGTTGTTAAGGTTGGATGTGGGAGTGCCTGTCTGAGCTTAAACTTACTAGATGAAATGAAAAAGAAAAGTGGATGTCTCAATACCCAGTCATGTTTTGATATGAATGCTATCAATGATGAACTGCTATGGAGGTTAGTTTTATTTTCCTTAGGTGATCAACTTAATGGTTGCCTTCAAAACCATAGTGTTTGGTTACTCCTTAGATTGCGCTGGAGTTATATGTAAGAAAGAGTTCTCCTTGGGTTCCACCAGCACAGAAGGACCCTGACTGATCTTTTTATATTGCCATCTTAGTAAGTTAACATTTGACTAGGTTTAGCATGAATGTGCCAGTAGTCTAGAGTTTGGAGTACCTGGAAAGGTTTTTAATCTCAATAAAATTTATAATCTACTTGCAGAAACTACTATTCTCTAAACATCTTTTGTTTTTTTCCCTATTTCCCAAACAAACATCTTAACTTCTCTCGGAACAACATACCTTCAGGTTTCATCCCTTTTCAACATGTTTGTCACATTTTGGTGGAACTAGAAGGTGTGCCCATTCTGCTGCTACACTGTCTCAACAGGTTCACTTATGATTTTTCTATGTTGGGCATGGAATTATTGTAAGGGAAAAAGCTGGCAGCACATGCTGCTAATGACTCAACAGTTTTTCTCAGAGCCTTAAACAGCAAGAGAAACTACAGAAACTGAACCTCTTTGATATAAACCATCCTACAAATACTGGATCTGAACTTCTTTGAAGTGTATCCTGCTTCATGCTTTTGATTTCATGGCAAACCTCAACCATTCATTTCTCTGAAACTGACTTTCTCCATAAAAGTGAAGCTAGATATGAAATGAATAATGGTGCATTTTTTTTTTTTAGAGTTTCTATTTGTTCTAGCATAGTTTTTTATTAGGATTTTGGACCAACTCCAAACTGATTCTTCCTTTCTTATAACCTGTTATTTATTAAGGCTGTATTTCCAGCATCATCTCAGTTAATAATTCTTCCTTTCTCATTTCCCGCTGTATATTAAGGCTGTAATTCCTGCACTTCTTGTATTCCAGCGTCGTGTCATTTATATATGGTACCAGCTTTACCTATCTGGATTGGAACTATGAACCAGTCATCTAAAGAAAACATTTTAGGTGTTGATTGATACACTTCTCCTTTTCTGTTTTTAAAATTTGAAAATGATAGTAACTTTTATATAAAATACAAGAACTCTTTGAGGTTATCTTAGAAAGATTATGACTTTTAAAAGAGGTATTAAAAAATTTTTACTTCCCCTAATTTTAAAAGTAATTTTTAAGGATATAAGATAAGTTAATACTTGCTATATAAAGGTTACTATATTTTACATAGAATTACTACTATTTTTTGTTTTTAAATTAGAAAACAGAAAGTGCATCCAACAAGTACTTAGTTTTTCTTTTCCCTTTTTACTGTGCTCTTAGGATGAGTTTCTATTGGGAAATAGGACTTTAAACTGATAAGTAGCACACAGAAATCACAAGTGATCAGGCTATAATGAAGGTGAAAATTCCAAGTTCATAGTGAATGCAAATTGTTCCTGTTTTCTCTTTCATTGTTTTTGTTGGTGTTGTTGTGTGTGTTTTTTGGTGAGGTCATATATTTATTGATCTGGATTTCCATTGAAGACTGGTAAAGAGTGTTGAGGAAGGGGCATAACTAGGAGAAGTAACCTGCTAAAGGAGTCATCATCTGCTGAATGGGTAAACTTGCTCTTCATTTGGTTGGCTAGAAAATGACTGAAAACAAAAAAGATAAAATTATCAGAATATGGCCTTCCCTGCAACTACAAGGAACCACCAGATTCGACTCCTTTAGGATGAGTACGTAATGAGGAGCCAAATGATGTTTCACATGTTGGTTTATTGGAAATAAGAAAAGTATGGTTCTACTCCAAAATGCCAGTGGGTCTTAGGGATGATGCCTAAAAAGAAGGTAGAAATGAGGTATGGCTTCTGGATACAAGCTAATATAATTTGAAAAAACTGATAGGCAGTTGAGAATGATGAGGAAACATCCTGGGTTGAAATTCTTGTAATTTTATGAATCCAATTTCTCCTGTTATTATGAGGGTGACTAGTTTGAGGATGTAAACTTTTGAAGCTGTTTATCTGGTAATAGTGAAGTTACAAGATTCTGATGGTTAAAAGGCCAGGTTCAAATGAAGGAACACCAACTGAACAAATCTGATTTTCTGGTTTTGTAGAAGCGAAATTTCTGGTGATTAGGAAGAACCACCGATGAATCTGTCTTTTTCGAACCGAAATCTCTGAAATAACTAGACAAAGACTGAAAGCAGTTGCTTATATATGGATGAACTTCAATAATGAAAAATGGACAGAGTTTCTGATGTGATGGGCATGGCCTGTCGAGTCCTTGTCTTTTGGAACAGCATCTGTTGGATGGGGACCTATAATTTGTCCAGTCTCCAAAACAAACTGAATCAAGGTACATTGCATTTAACATCCTTCTTTTGCTTGTATTGAGGCATGATATTAGATTGAAAGGACTGACTGGACTATTGAAAAGAACAAAAACAAAGTGAAGCTTGATAGGTCTTCCAGTGTATTATTCTTCTGAACCTTAAGAGAAACTGTAAAGAACTGAACCTCTTTGAGATAAACCATCCCACAACCTACCAGAAACAAACTTCCTACTTCAGTAAACCAAATCCTGCATTCTGCTTCTGAAACTCGTTGCGAACCTCAGGAACAGACATATACAGAACTGGTATTCTCCATAAAAGTGAAGCAAATTTTGAGGGTTACCGTTTTATTTACCCTAATTTTTTTAGGCTACATATTCTGCTTCATCTTGGTATATATCCTATCCTATCTTTTCCTAGCTGATATTTTTGTATTCTTTTTCTTTTTTATGTTTCTTAGAATTGAGTTCTCGACTAGGGAATAGGACCTTTGGACTGGAGAGCATAGAAACCACAAGTGATAGACCAACATAAGAAGTCAAATTTTTATATTGAGTGTGCAGTTTCTTTTTGTCTTTTCCCATTTGGTTCTGCTTGTGGTTGGTTTATAGGAATATATATTGATAGATTATTAAGCTTTGAAGTGGATCTTCTGTGATATCCTACATAATTAACCTTGATGCCTCTGGGAAGATAGGTACCATCTGGATACTATACTCCCAAAGGAAGTCCTCATCTACTGAAATGAGTAGAACTAAAGCTTTATTTGATTGCCAAGAAAATGGAAGAAAAGAAGGAAAAATGGGGGAAAAAAAATTTTTAACATGGTCTTCCCTGCAAGCAACAAGAGTTTTATAGTTCCTTTCAGAAGTGTAGGTGTGATAAGGGGCCAAATGATGTTTCACCCGTGCACTTACTGGAAATAGAAGTGACAGTTTTATCAGATAAATGGCAGTGGATTCTTAAAGAAGAAATATATGATGTCAAGAAAAGAGTAGAAATGATTTTTCTTCCTTTTTTCCCCAGATGTAGGCTTTTGGTAGAAAATCATAGTAACAGAGAAAAGAAAGCATATGGCACCACATTCAACAAAAGTTCCTTTCAAGGTAATAAACCTCAGAACACTGGAAAATAGGTTATCACAACTAATGGGAAAGATGAGGGAAGTTAAAAGAAAAACTCATAGGCAGTCGAAAATGAAGGAAATCTCTGGGTGAACTTAATTACTTGGATAATCTGTGGTGATTTGGAAGCAATGAAGCAATGACTAAACCTAAAGTGAAATCTCAGGCAACTAGACAACAGATATTTCTTAAGAAGGCGAAAAGCAAGGCCATTGTTGACTGTGTGGATGAGCATTGACAAAGAGAAGTTGACAGAGTTTTTGATGTGGGGGCATGGCCTGTCTAGGCCCTTTCTTTGGACTACTTCTCTTGTGGAGGGGGGGACCTCATCCCTGTCCAAGCTCCAAAACAAGCTGAATCAAGGTTCATTGCATTTAGCATCTCTCTTTTGGATTGCATAAACAATACTTTAGATTTAGAAGATTGACTAGGCTATCGAAAAAAACAAAAACAAAAAAACACTACATAGATATTCTGATGTCTATTGATCTTCTAACAAGGTTGATACTCTGCAATTATCACTCTTTATCTTTGTATTGATTTGATTTTTTTTACTATAATGGGAATGGAGAGCAACCAATATTGTCATATTGGATCTCCCTTTTGACTGACACAAGAGTATGGACCCAGTGAAGAACACTCAAACCTTGGGAAACAACACTTGTCTGGTAAGGCATGTGGGGAAGGAGAGGGAGGCATGGCCTGCTATTCTGTGTCTCCTTTTGCCATGCAATATAGGGCCTACATATGGGGTGTGTGTGGGTGTGGACTAGGTTGCTTTCTCTCCTTCACGTTAGGCTCCTAAACTGCTGAAAAACTTTATACAGAATTTTAGGTCGGTTTGAAAAGAGAAGAAAAATAAGATTCCCGCTTGGCCTCCCTTCAACTTTGCTCACTTTCATGAATACTTTTCATTATCTATTTCTTCAAAAAGGGGAAAAAAAAATTGATTCTTTTCTTAGGAAAGGAAACAGAAACAAAGGGGAGAAAAGAAAAACAAAGCAAGAGGCAAATAAACCCATTGATGTTTCTAAAACTGTACATAGAACCCAATATGACGAGCCAAAGCCAACAATGATGCCACCTAAAGCTTCCTCCTCTCATTTCCCAGAGTAGACAGGGAAATTAATTACTGATAAAATTAATTACTGATAACCTTAAAAAAGGAAAAGGAAAGAATATTCAGCTCTGGTTTGAAGACCCTTTTATCAGAGGTTGAGAAGTTTTTCCCCATTCTTCAGGTGGGCTCTTCACCTCCATCAGCAGTGCCACCACTTCCTTCATGGTGGGCCGTTCCACTGGCGAAGAGTTCACGCAGAACATTGCTATCCCGAGTGTTTGAAGCATCTCTTGTATCATCTGGTCTGGTAATCCTTGGAGCTTTGAATCAAGTACTGATGCAGCTGGTTCAAAGCTGCCCATTTTCTTTTTCACCCACTCAACTATGTGTAGCCCGCCCCCAGCCTGGGGCTCAACCGCACTGCGCCCGCTTAGTATCTCCAGCAAAACCACTCCATAACTGTAAACATCGCTCTTTTCTGTTATGTTCATCGTGTATCCATACTCTGCAATCATTATAAAAGAAGTTTGAGACTTAGAACAAAGATTTCCATGCTAAGATGAACCACTGAAACTGCATAAAATGAATCAAGAATGCCGGTTCCCTTGGCAATGGAGATTAAAAGAAACTGAAATGTTATTAAGCTTAAAGAATAAATGGCTCAAGTAATAACAACAGGCACCTATGAGAAGCAATTCAGTTAACCATGCAAATTATGAACATAAAATGGTAAAATGCAGAAGAAGAGGCAATGCTTGGTTATAATTGCTTGCCTGGGGCAATATACCCATAAGACCCGGCTACTCTGGAAATCGCCTGGTGGTAATTTGGAGAGATCATCAGCTTTGCCAGTCCAAAATCTGCAAGATATGCTTCATACTTGGAGTCCAGAAGTATGTTATTGCACTTCACATCTCTGTGGAGTATTGTAGGTAAACAATCATGGTGAAGATAAGCAAGACCTTGTGCTGACCCAACTGCAATCTTGTACCTAATTTCCCAATCCAAGTTCCTATTCCCCTGCAGCAGCTGTTGCAGATTCCCATTGGAAATGTAGTTATAGAGAAGGAGCTTAACACACTTGTTGGAACAGTAACCTAGGAGCTTCACAATGTTCCGATGTCGAATGTGTCCAAGAATTTGAATTTCTGAGGCAAAAGAGTCCACTGGGTCTCCATCCTTCATCGTTTTCCAAAGCTTTTTCACTGCAATCAACTCCCCATTGGGCATTTCTGCCTTGTACACCACCCCAGAACACCCTTTTCCAATCACATTTTCATCTTTCAGGCAATCCAGGATGTTGTCAATTGTGAAATTTAGCTTTTGAAATGGAATGAATGTCCAAGGATATGAGAAATCTTCAGCCCCTGATGAGGAAGCTGATGTGCCTGAGGACTTCTCTACCATATACTTGTGATTCCTTGTTACTAGAATCCATGATGCAATAACTGACATGATCACAGAAGCCAGAATAACACAGATCAAAGCTGCAGTTTTAGCTGATTTCATCCCATTTCTTCGAGCCAGACCTGAAGAACAAGTATACCCGTCCACTGACTGACAAAGCCTAGGATTCTCAAGGTATGAGGTTGAAGATAGAGTTCTGAAGAATGTTGTTACAGGGATAGGACCTGAGAAGTTGTTGTAGGAGATATTGAGGGAAGTTAGACTTGTAAGCAACCCCAAAACTCCAATCTTTCCATAAAGCATATTCTGAGAAAGATCAAGCGATTGCAGCTGCGTCAAACCGGACATTGTCTCAGGGAGTTCTCCTGTAAACCCGTTGGAGCCCAAATCCAAACTGATGGTTAAACTTGTAATGTAGCCAATTTCAGGTGGAATTGGACCAGAGAGGCTGTTGAAGCTCAAATCAAGCAGGGTTAGCTTCTGCAAGTTCCGGATGGATTTGGGGATGGACCCAGTTAGTAGATTGTTGTTGAGGATGAGCTTGTTCAAGTAACTGAAGTTCCCAAAACTCCATGGAATTCCGCCTGTGAAGCTGTTTCGACTGAGATCAAGCTGCTCCAAATTCACCAGCTCCCCTAGTTGGGAGGGAATTTCCCCAGTTATGTAATTATTGTGCACATCCAGCAACTCAAGAACTGTGATGTTGGCAATCTCATGAGGGAGGCGACCAGAGAAATGGTTCATGTACAAGTCAAGAAAGACGAGGTTCTGCAATTGGCCTATCTCCTTGGGAATCTGGCCTGAAAGCTGGTTTTCCCCAAGCCTCAATCTCACTAAGGACTGACAATTCGAAACACTTCGTGGCAGTCGTCCTGATAATGAATTCCCAAGGAGCAGTAGCTTGCTTAGCTTCTTCAAACCGAAAATCTCTTCCGGGATTGACCCAGTGAGCTTGTTCCTCGAAAGGTCAAGTGCATAGAGCTCAGTACAGTTCCCAAAAGAGGATGGTATGGTTCCAGACACCAAATTACCCCACAAGAAGAAACTCTGCAGATATTTCAAGTAGCCAACCTGCCATGGAATTGGGCCAGATAGTTGGTTCTTATCAAGCTGAAGAGCGGTAAGACTTGTACAGTTGCTCAACTGCCATGGAATCAAACCAGTGAGCGAATTGTCCGACAGATGAAGCTGCTCAAGAACCACTAGCTTCCCCAAGTCTCCAGGGATTTCCCCGGAAAGTTCATTTGCAGAGGCGTCAAGGATAACAAGCGATGAACAATTGGAAAGGTCAGGTGGGATGGGTCCTGTGAGTGAATTACCCCACAGAAGCAAACTAGTAAGCTTCTGCAACCTGCCCAGCTGAGGAGGGATCGAACCAGTAAGCTTGTTCATATGCAGGTACAAGTTCCTGAGCTCTGAACACAGCCCAAGTTCAGGTGGAACTGACCCGAATACCTCAGTATCATAAAGGGCCAAAGTCTGGAGATTGATTAGGTTCCCAAATGTAGGCGGTATCACACCGGAAAGTCCAGTGGCTGCCGCACCAAACGTGGTGAGATTAGTAAGTAATCCTAACTGGGGTGGAATCTCTCCAGTCAGATAAGGGTTGCCCCCAATTCGAAACTGTTGGAGAGACACCAAAGAGCCTAATTGGAACGGTATGGACCCATTGAGAAGATTGTCTTGGAGACAAAGGACTTGCAATGAAGATAGGTTAGCAAGCTGCTGAGGTATGCTACCAGACAATCTATTGGAGTTCAAGAAGAGAAACTCAAGCGATGAGAGCCCTCCCAGTTGTGGAGGAATTGGACCAGAAAGAGAGTTAGAGGAGAGGTCTAGCAGGCGAAGATGAGAGAGTAGGCCAAAGGAAGGAGGAATTGTACCAGAGACATTGGTGGAGGAGAGGTTGAGGAGTTGCAGAAATGAGAGAGACGACAGTTGAGATGGCAATGAAGAGAGGTTGAGGAATGTGTTGGGTAGAGAGAGTGAGATAACCCTGTCTTGTGGAGAGCATGTAATGCCTTGCCATGCACATGGGGTCGAGCTTGATGGGTTCCATGAGGAGAGCACAGCCGATGATGACTTTGAAGAAGGGTCTGCAGCAGCAAGAAGAGAGAGAAGAGCCTGCCCATCAGGAGACAGAGAGGTGACCAGGGTTTGAGCCATGGTTGCCCAAAGGAAGAACAAGAAGAACAGTGGAGAGGATGTAAGAAAACAGGCTTTTTTCTCCATTTTTGGGCTCTGTGACAAAGATAGCAAATGGGTTTGAAGAATCAGAACTGGTGGTCCTATTAGCGGCTCTGCTATCGGTGGTGGTGGCGCTGAAAGTCCACTCTAGGAGACAACATGCATGTGAGGGAGGGTTTTGTGGAGGTGGGGATGCTTGAGTTTCACACTAGCTGTTGAACCCATGCATGTGAGCAAAAAAGATAGTGCTAGCTTCTCTTAAGTGGAAAACAGTACTGTTGAACACACACAAAGTTATTGCTCAAGAGTCTCAACTCCCTTACCGGAAAAAAGCCCTCCTGCTCCCTCAACCGCCGGATGTTGTGCTAGTGGAGGTGCTGCTAGTCAGTGGTCATACAATGGTGAAGATGACAACCTCAAACTCAAGCCCTTCTAGGGTTTACTCCATGAATGCTGGCCATCATATTCTGTGTCTCATCACTCCCATATGGTGGTGGTGGTGGTGGTGGTGAGTGGTGGCTGAGCAGCTTTGGTTTGAACTTTCAGGGAACTCTTGTACTTTCTACAAAAGAAGAGTTCAAAGGCCATTCATGCATTTAAATACCTCCAATTACCTTAGCCCAAAACTACCCTCATCATCCAATGGGATCATCAGCTCTCCTCCAGGGGCAGTGTTGTGATGTTGAACTCAAAAACAAGCTTAGGCTAATCAGCAGATGGGAAATAAAGGAAAGTGGGCAAATGGGTCGGATTCCAGTGGGTGGGTGGTGCCTAGGGAAGAGTAAGATTTGATGATATAGGAGTGAGGCAGCTTGGGAAATTGTGAAAGGTAAAGGGACTGGAGGAAGCAACCATTTCAATGTCTTTTCCTATATATATTATTGCCTGTTTACTACATAAACAATACACCATCTACCATTGTTTGTTTCTCATATAATTTATACATATGACCTAGGGTTTGGCCCTAAAATTTTGTCACCTCTTGTGAATTTTCCTATCAAAATCCCATTTTACTTCTTTCAAACGCCCAATTGCATAACATATATAGTAAAAGACACAATATTATGTACGGTCCAACCTTGTATTATCAAATGGGTTTTGTACTATGGCCTAAAATTATGTAACATTAACTATAGCCTATGTTTTCGAGTAGAGAAATGATAAATAAAGTTTGGAATTATTATCTTCTTGAGAGTGAAATGGTAAAAATGTGTAAGTAGAGATAGGGTTGGATTTGGTTTCCGAGGAGGAAGCGGTGGGTTTGTTTTGGGAGTGGTGGCAAAGGAAAATGCAGAGTCACATGAAAGAGAGGCTTGTAGGGTTATATAACATAAATTATATTAGGGCACATTTCACGATTAGGGTTTTATTAGGTTTTGACTCTCTTCACTATTCGGCCGCACCACATTTTATTTCATTTAATGAAACCTAAGCTGATTGGGGCACTCTTGGGTGCCACCTCATGGAGCTATTTTGTATGAAATGACCATTAGCACCCTAGCTGAACCAAAGCTCCAAGGGAAGTTTTGGAAACCCATTGGCCTGAAATTGTGTCTCGAGCATCAAAATTGTAGGGTGTGCAAATCACTTTGCTGTGACGTGAGCCAAGTAAAACCCTAATTACTGTAGTCAAAAGGGTGGATAAATGGGCTTGGATTTGGGCTTGGACAGATTCAAAGGCCTCATATAGTTTATTAGGGGGCTTCATTTTTCATCTCAATTTTACTTAATTAATTATACTTATACAATAATAATAATAATAATGATAATAATAATAATAATTGATTTTTAATTGAACCCACATAATATAAATACATCAAAATGAATAATGCAATCATTTTAAC
This sequence comes from Vitis riparia, assembly GCF_004353265.1. Taxonomy (NCBI): domain Eukaryota; kingdom Viridiplantae; phylum Streptophyta; class Magnoliopsida; order Vitales; family Vitaceae; genus Vitis; species Vitis riparia. Next base: position 22,999,539 of record NC_048448.1, read on the forward strand.
TTCATTAAGATATATATATATATATATATATATATATGTAAATTAAATTATTTTAATATGAATTTTAAGATAATAATTTAAAATTAGGTACCATGAAGTGCACTCATTGGGTCAAAGCAACCCCATCATGGGTTCAACCAAATGATGACCCCATTTAGTTTAAAGGATTATTGGCCAACCCCTTTACATATGTGTAACAATTTCTAAGTATTACACAAAATAAATAAATAAAAATAAAAATATAGATTGGGTTTTGCATTTCTTAAGGTTGACGTATCATTAATTCATGCATAGATGAATGTTGAATGTTGAAAAGAGGTTTACTCAAATAAATCAAAGATATGGCACATTCATAAAGGCACCCTTTCATGGATTACACAATCTCCTCACATGGATGAAAAAATTAAAAAATAAAAATGAAAGGAAATGTTTTTAATTTTATAAAAAAAATATAATGAAAGAAATTTTTTTCCCTATGTTCCCAAGAAAAAGTTCAAAAGAATATGATAGATTATGGGTTTTCATAAATAAATTATTTTTATTTTCAAAATATGCAACTTTTTTATTTTTTTATTTTTTATAAAAGTAAAATGAATTCTCTATTTCTTTACCAAACACACCCATCATTTTTCATGAATTTTCAATTTATAAATTAGTGTTCAAGTTGCAGTGGTCCAAAGCAAACTAGGTGAGTAAAATAATGGCACAAAAAGTGTAGGGTGGGGGTCCTGCAAGCTCCCTCTCAGAGGTGCAAGGCCCCCATAAAAGGGGTTCAAATAATACCCTAATGTGGCCTTCAATTTTTCTATGCCCAAAACCCATTATAATATTGAAGCCTGAAGCCGGAGTTTCAGAGTCTAAGACCAAAATCCTAGTGAAATTCAAATCTAAAAGGAAATGAGAGTAGGAAGTGAGTGGTTTGGACAAAAACATAAAAAAGATGTCTCTAAGATAGGAAGGAGATACCAAGATGGAAATTGGAGTCAGATAGGCCTGCCTGCAATCTTTAGTGGTAGGAGATAGGGAACATGCATAGAATTTCTTACCATTCTTCTCATGTCTTTAAGCACAAGCATTTGATATGGCTGCTTCTTGAGACTTGAGCACTACTCTCTCTGTCATTAGTATCTTAGTTTATAGTTCATAAACCTAGACACTTGTATTTTTCCCTTTGAAATTTCATTTTTTTATTAGGGTTACACCATCCATATTGGAAGTAATTTCTTCCCATTTCAAATTTGTTTATATGTTGTTTGGATCTGATTTTCTAGCTTTTAATGATGTTTACCACACTTTCAAACATGATTTATCTATGTTTTGTAGAAGAAAAAAAAGTAAGAAAACCACATTTTTACTTAATTCAGTTATTAAAAATAAGAAAAATAACCTTATTTTTTAAAAACTATCCCAAACAGGCCCTTAGAAAACCAGCAAGATTAGTGGAGATGAAAGACACAACCAAGGACAAGCAGAGACCTAATGTAGTGCTCAAACTCCTGTAAGTAGGACAAGTGATGGGGCTTTCCTCTCTACCTACACTGACTTTAGGGTGCCTTTCTTTGCTCTTTGCTCGTGTCTTTAAATTTCATGGAGCCCATAACCCTATTAATAATAGGGCAGTCTCAACTTAGTTTGCTTTTAGATTCCATCTCATAGGGTAATCTCCCTAAACAAAAGATCAAAACCATAAAGAGACAAATTTTAAAGTCATGATAAGAAAAGCATGAAGAAGACAAAAAGATGGAAACCTTGGAGAAGAGCCACAGGCTCACTTAGTCACCCTGCATAAAAAATAACACATAAAAATGATCATGTATAGGGCTAGGGTTGGTAAGGACTCATAACAGAGATCTCCACAAAAGCATACTTGAAATTAAAAGGCATCATCTTTCTTGGTATCCTGCTTTGAGCTAAGAAAATGGAAGACTTTTTGGCAAGATGACCACTCGGTCAATATCAGATTCTTTGGTGCATAAACATATGCAATTTTCTTAACTGTTCTTGCAGCTTCTCAAAACCAGTGGCAAATGGAGGATCAGTTGTCAATTTGTCAGCATGCAGAGCTTTGTTGCGACTAACACCGAGTAACAAACTCTCAATGTCAAGCAACAAGTGAAGTACATCATACATTGAGATTGTTTTAAAACACTGAACGAGGATTCTTTAAATTAATGGAACTGGTCAACAACAAACTTGAAGGGCAAGGAAAGGGGAGGGATCAGAATCATGGATATAGAATAAATAATGATCACTTCTCATTGATAAATCATAAAGTAACATCTAAGGCAACTGCATAGATGAAAGGAAAAGGAGACACCAAACACAAACTAGAGAAAATTTGATCAGTGGGGCTACTAATTGAATGAGGAAAATCATGTTTGTGTTGTGATCATCATATGCTTTGTTTCGATATATTTTCAGATGGGTTGTGATCTGAAATGCAGTACACACCATCAAGATAAAACATTGATTTTTGTTAACCTTACCAAACAATGGCCTAACTGGAGATTTTACTTTCTTTCCATGCTCAGACGAGGCGTGGCTTGGGCGGTTTCACATTTTTCCAACTATATGAGGTCACTGAGAAACTCTATAGGTCAGTTTGGTCCATCATCCCTTTCAAATTTGAACCATCTCCAATTTGCATACAAACTTGCTTCGTCATGAAAAGGTAGAGCATCAGTTGGAAGAGGTTCTAACTTACGAGTTGCTGTAACTGCTGGCAGCTTTTGCCTATACTTTTTTGCCATTTCTTCAGCATCAGAAAAAACTTTCTGCCAGAAAGTAAAATCTTATGAAAATTGTAACTTTAGAAGTCAAAATCAGAGAATAGCCACACTTAGAAGACATTACAATATAGAAATAGAGATAAACAAGAAGAATATAAGCACCTCTTTGTTTGATAGAAATAGACCAGGCTCACTTTCGAGGTCAGCAATACTGCAAGCCATAATATCAAACTATCATTAGTGGCCATTATTTAGCATTAGCTAAACTTGTCTGATATGAACTGTTCTAAACATTTCCCCATTTTAGCTTCAGCAGGCAAACACAAAGGGTTTTAGCTTCAGGCAAACACAAAGGGAGTTGGCGCGGAAGGGGGGGGGGGGGGGGTGGGGGGGGTGTGGGGAGAAGGGATATAAGAACCACATACATCAATGATACAAGTTATGAAACTTTCATCAGGTGGGTTCATTCCCATCCTAGTTTCATGTAAGCCCATGATGAACTTAGAAACCATCTCAACCAAAAGATGGTGAGATGGAAAGACATGATGAACTATGATATCACATAATTGGAATACAAGCATTTTATGGGCAATTGCTAAATGATAAATGTGATTTTATTGGTTGCCAACCTCATATATACATGCATCATCAGATATCCAAAGTACAAAAGTGCACTATTATCCAGTGATTGTAGTACTAACAGAATCATCCGCAATCATCTCATCTATCAATATTAATGGACTTGGGGCAGAACCAAAGTGACCTTGGATGTCTCATTGAAATGAACCACTCAATCATGTTTTATATTGCGTTTTTGAGGCATACAGTCATCCTATAAAATGGCATCCCATTATAGAAGACAGATCTATCAACACAAATAATAGTCCATTTTCAGGATTTCAATTTTTCTTTCTTTTGTTCCAATGGCACAAGGCATCTGCTTTCTACAATTAACTCTGTTTTGGAATATGATCTAAGAGGATGGATTTGCAGCTTGTTTTGATAGGTACAATGGAAAATTTTCATTTCCATTTGACCTAACACAGTGACATAATGATAGTATAATCATTTTCTTTCTTTTTCCTTTCATCAGAACACAGAAGAAAGCTCCTACAAACTTCAACTTAATAGAGTTAGTAAACTTGCATGACAACCCCTTTGATAACTAGATGTTTTTTTTTTTTTTTGATAAGTAAGCACAGAATATATTGATAAGAGGCCAAAAAGCCACACGTATACAGGGGGTATACAAATTAGCTAAGCCTCACCACCAAAAAGACAACAAAAAACCCACCAGCCCTTAAGTGGAGGCTATCCACTCCAACGAGCCTATAAGAGACAACGACCTCTCTCCACTATACATTCTCGCCCAACACCATAATTTACAGACAAAAGAATTTTTAAGTTTCTGAATATCTATCATCCCTCCCCTAAAAGCAAGCCTATTTCTTTCCTTCCAAAGGGTCCAAAAAATGTACAACGGTATAGACTTCCATATCTTTTTCCTTTTTTTCCCTACAAAAGGGCCCCTCCAGCTTAATAAGACCTCCTTTACAGTTTCTGGAAAGACCCACTGAACACCAACCAAAGCACATATCATATCCCATAGGACTTTTGCCACTATACAATGTATGAGGATGTGATTTACAGTTTCCTCTTCGCAGCCACACAAGAAGCGCCGATTAGGGAGGTGCCACCCTCTTTTCTGAAGCCTATCAAGCGTAAGCACCTTGCCCCAAGTAGCTTCCCAAGCAAAAAACAGAATTTTTGTTGGGACTTTATCCACCCAAATGTTGTTCTTCGGAAAATTATTACCCACGGTATTTACCACCAAGTTGTAGGCTTCTTTTACTTTAAACTGTCCGTTTCTCCCCCCTTTCCAAAAAACAGCATCCTCTTCTAAAGAAGGATTGTACCCCCTCAAAGTATGAAGCATATTACCTACCATCTCCAACTCCCAATCATTGAATCCCCTCACAAATCTTAAATCCCAATCTCCTTGGCCTACATTCTGATCCCACATTTCTTCTACTGTGCCATTCCTATTAGCAGCCATCCCATAAAGGTGAGGAAACCTTTGGGACAACACTGTACAACCGCAACAAAGATCATTCCAAAAACTGATTTTGGAACCATTCCCCATATTAAACGCCATATTTTCCCAACACCAATCTTTTTCCTTCATAATTTCCTTCCAAACCCCTACTCCAAACGTCCCACTAGCCTTTTTGGTCATCCAACCAAGCCCCTCTTGCCTGTATTTCGCCAAAAGCACTTGTTTCCACAGATTTTCCTTTTCACAAGCAAACCTCCAAATCCTTTTTCCCAACAAAGCTTTATTTAGCGGGATTAGCTTCCTTAGGCCAAGCCCCCCCTTTTCCTTCTCCGTACACACAATCTCCCAATTAACAAGGTGCACTTTCCTTTCCAAGTTTCCTCCTCCCCAAAGAAAATCCCTTTGCACTTTTTCTAGCCTTCTCGCAACCGACTTGGGCATACGGAAGAGAGACATTTGATACAATGGTATACTAGCCATTGTGCTCTTAATAAGAATAAGTCTCCCACCTTTGGAAATATATTGACGCTTCCAATGCGCAAGTCTTCTTCTCATCTTTTCTTCCACCCCATCCCACACGGCAGCACTCTTGTTAGGAGCCCCCAATGGCAGCCCCAGATACACAGAAGGCAAAGAGCCCACCTTGCAGCCCAATTCCGCTGCCATCCCCTCCATCTCTTCCACCTCTCCAACTGGGATTATTTCACTTTTATCCAGATTTATCCTTAACCCTGAGGCGGCTTCAAACCAAAAGAGAATCCAACTCAAATAAGTTAGGAACTCCTTCCTGGCTTCACAAAAAACTATAGTATCATCCGCAAAATGCAGATGGGAAACATGCACAGGCTGCCTTCCTCCTCCTCGGATCCTACATCCCGACAAAAACCCCCCTTCAACAGCCCTCCTAATAAGATTGCTCAACACCTCCATTCCCATCACAAAAAGGTAAGGGGAAAGGGGATCTCCTTGCCTCAACCCCTTAGAACTTGGAAAGAACCCAGCCGACACTCCATTCACCAACACCGAAAACTTGGCTGTGGAGATGCAACTCCACATCCAACCCATCCACTTTGGACCGAACCCCATCTTTCTCATGACTTTCATCAAAAATTGCCAATTTAAACTGTCGTAGGCTTTCTCTATGTCCAGTTTACAGATGAGACCTCTCTCTCCCCTTTTTTGCCATGCATCAATTACTTCATTTGCAATTAAGGAGGCATCAAGGATCTGCCTCCCCATTACAAAAGCATTCTGATCAGTTGAAACCACTCTCCCTATCACTTTTTTGAGTCTATTGGCTAATACCTTGGCCAAGAGTTTGTACAGCCCCCCCCAAGAGACTGATTGGCCTGAAATCCGCAAGATCCTCTGCCCCCCCCCCCCCCCCCCCTTTCTTGGGAATCAAAACCAAAAACGTATTGTTAATGCTCTTGATGAAGGCCCCTTGCTCATAGAACTCTTTGAATAACTCCAACACCTCCTCTTTAACCAGGCCCCAGCATCTTTGCCAAAAAGCCATAGTAAAGCCATCCGGTCCTGGGGCTTTGTCCCCATTCATCTCCATCAGGGCACTATGGATTTCCTCCTCAGAGAAAGGGAGCTCCAAGTTCTCTGCCTCTTGCTGATTTAGTTGCTCTAACTGCAGCATTTCAATATCCGCCTTCCAATCTGAATTTTCCGTAAGTAAGTGTTGAAACGCATTAACAACCCCTTCTCTCACATCCTTCTCCTCAGTCATCCACACCCCATTTATCTTAATTCTGTCCATATAATTGAATCTACGATGGGCAGCCACCATGCGATGGAAGTAGCCTGTATTTTTGTCCCATTCCCTTAACCATAATTCTCTGGAATGCTGCCTCCAGTGAGTTTCCTCCAAAGAAGCCCACTTAGCAAAACTGTCCTTTGCTTCCTTTTTTGATATTGTTTCCTCCTCTGAAAGTCTTCTCTCACTTTCCACCATGTCCCAGTGGTCCACTAATTGAAGGGCAACAGCTTTATTGTCTTCCAATCTCCCAAACACTTCCCTATTCCACACTTTAAGCTTTTGCTTCACTGCTTTCATTTTTGTAGCCAACCTATAGCTGGCACTGCCTCTCACCTCCACTCCCTGCCACCAGCTATGGATTAACTCTTGAATCCCTTCCACTTTAAGCCACATGTTCTCGAATCTGAACGGAGAAGGACCTCTTCTCACAGTACCACCCTCCAGCACCACCGGAAAATGGTCCGATACAGGCCTAGACAACCTTTTTTGAGTCACGCTACTGAATTGATCTAGCCAACTAGAAGAGACCAAGAATCTATCCAACCTGGCCCAATACAGATTATTAGGCCCCCTACTCCACGTATAATCTCCTCCTTGCAACGGGAGATCAATCAGACCTAGCTCATCTATAACCTGAGCAAATTTCCTCATTGCTGCAGAAATTCTCCCTTGTCTATTCCTCTCATTTTGAGAAAGAATAACGTTAAAATCCCCCCCTACACACCAGGGTTCTTCCCATAATCCTCTGATTGCCCCAATCTCATCCCACATACAATCCCTCTCATTTTTGGTGAACGGGCCATACACCCCCGTGAACACCCAGACAGCTCCATCTTCCACCTTCCTAAACCGACAAGAAATAGAGAATTGACCCTCCTCCCACTCCAACAGCTCCAGCAGCCTTTTATCCCAACAGACCAGAATGCCTCCTGTCGATCCAGAAGCATCCAAGGCCCTCCAATCCAAGAATCTTCCCACTCCTATGCTTCTGACCACCCACTCAGCCATCAATTGAATTTTCGTTTCTTGAATACAGAGTAAGTCTACTTTCTGACTTTTCACAACAACTTTAATTAATTTCCTTTTAGAGCTATCATTAGCTCCCCTCACATTCCAACACATAATTTTAAGCTTCATTCACTTCTACAATTCGGCACCCTCTGTCCTGTGAAGGACTGCTCTGCTTGCTTCCTCCCTCATAATTTATTGAGCATTCCAGCCTTTTCAACTCCCTTTCAAATTTTGTCTTCTCTAACGCACCTCTACTGTATATCTTTTCTCTTCTTTTTCTGATTTTTGCCAGGAAATTCAAAATCTCCTTCTCCAACCCTTCTGTCGAGAAGCCCAAAAACTGGCTAAATTTGGCCAGATTGCAATCCTCCCATCCATTCTCCCTTTCCTCTCTAGCTTCTTGAGTCACAGCCAACTGTGACCCTCTCTCCCACTCCTTGTCGTTATTATTAACAATGTTGACTTCGATCAAATCCCAGCTCCCACCTCCATTATCAACAGATTTAAACCTACTCAGCGGGGTGTCATTTTGAATCTCCTCACAAACAACCCCAGAATGATCGTAATACTCCCCCTCCGGAGCCCAATCAAAAGGAAGAGAGGAAAAAGAAGAATACCCCGAGGCCCTAACCCCCCTTTGAATCTAAATAGACCCATACCTCGATTCCTCTTCGATTAAAGCCCGATCAGTCACTGAATGAGACGGTGCAATTTGCTGCTTCCATACGTCTTCCTTCTCCCTTATTTTGAAGAAATCATCTTCTCTATTTCTTCCCTCACTGTACTCATCCCGCGCCCAGAGAGAGACCCTCTCTAACTTACCATTTCTGCTCTCAGGCTGGGACGGGCTTAAAAATTCCCCCACCAGACCATTATTTCCATCCAATTTTGAGCTTGCATCAGCCCACCAAACTGGCTTAGAATAGGATGGCCCAATCCCAGGCCCATCCTCCTCAATCACCACCCCTTTTAGTTTTAACCCTTTTAATTGGCTCAATGTCATTTTTTCCCCTCCTTGGGCCTTAGGAGATAGCGGAACCTCATCAGGCCCAGCCCCAACAGACGCCACCCCATGCCGTTCTGGAAAAGGGCTGGACCCATGGGAATCCTTCCTGCCCACAGACGGGCCTGACTAGAGAAGCCCATCCTCCTGACCTAGATCTGCAGGAGACCGGGCCCCAAACCCTGCTCTGGCCCGCTTGCTAGTCCCATCCCCACCCACTCCTCTGACCTGCCCATCAGTCGCGTCAGCAGACAGCAGCAGCGCCTCGGGCCTTGCACTGTCCAACTCTCCAACGCGCGGGGTAGTGCGTGCCGCAGCTTCACCCTTGACCTCCTCTCTGTATTTTCCTTTCACACGGCTGCCCGATGTCACCTTCCTCATCTCCGACCTCACTTCCCACCAGAGATAAAGGGAATAACACACCTCCTCCACCACTATATCTAACCTGCTCGGCAAACTTCCATTCCTTGTCTTGACACGGATGCGAGCCCATTCCAAGTCCACCATCTTCTCCGTCTTGGGATCCATGGCTACAAAACCTCCACACTCGTCCCCCACTTTCCGCAAGATGGACGGAACCCATAATGAAACTGGAAGCCCTAGGATCTTTACCCATACTTCCTTCCTGCTCCCACCTTCATCTTTACAGCCACACCTAGGACTCCATCGTTCCAGCCCTAGCTGGACACCTCCCACCCACCTGCTTCCAGCGGACAGAACACGATCGGCTTCCCCATCAAACTGGAACTCCAAAAGGATCCTGCCCTTTTCCATCCTTGCCAGCCCTAGCTTACCCTGCAACCCCCAGGACCTCGCCATTAACCTCCTAGTCTCTCCATGTCCATTCCATTTACTGAGCTAGAATTCCAGCTACCTACAAGGCAATGCTCCAGTTTACGCAGGTTCCCCCTGATTTCCTCTTCTCTCACTTCCACTCTTATCACTTCCCCCTCCCTGCCATTTGTCCCCTTCACCATTTCCGCGAACGACTTACCCATACTTGTTTTCAACATGACCCTTTCCTCCTGCTTATTCTCCTCTTTGCCATTGCTTCCTACCACCTTCTTTAACATCTCCGCCATGAAGTTCCACCCCCCTCTCTCGCCTCTCCCTTTCGGAATAAAAATATTAAACCTCCTCTTTTCCTATTCGACCACCCCTAATCTAATGAAAGACCCTGCTTTGTTCTCATCCCGCACCAGAGAATAGGCTCTCCCATTTTCCCTCCAACCCCTTTCCCATTTTCCTTTATCCTCTGCCTTAATACACTGGTTCAGGCTATCCAGGAGTATTTTTGCACTCGACAGCCCCAAACGAACCCAAGAAGAAACCCCTCCCTTGCTTTCCTCAATAACGATTTGGGTTTTGCCCTGTTTCTCCTCCACCCCAATCTCGAAAATCTTTGACTCCACCCCAAAGCTCCCCTCTTTCCTTCTTCTCCTTCTTCGCTTTCCTTCGCGAAAACCTCCCTCATCGCCCTCACTCTCTCGCTCCATTTCGCCCATCTTAGAAATGGGAGATTTGTTGAAACAAAATGTCCAGTTTGAGCTTAAGATCAAACAATGAGCTAGGGATTCATTCTTCTTCTTTATTGGATACACCTATTGTTTGCGTTGATAACTAGATGTTGCTGCTTGGTGCTCCTGCACAAGGTTGCAATATAAATAAAACATATTCTTAGGTGCCAACACCAGGATCTTTGTGCAGGTTTCCCAGATAGCTTTGATGTTGGGTGAAATAAAATTTTAGAAAGAGAATATACACCTTGATTTCTGGATTCCAGTCAATTAAAAAGGGAAAGGCAAGGTGCTAAAAACCAGGCTTTGCCAATTTAGTAGTAGTTGTCCATATCCTTACCACTGTAACTGACAGGGGTGATTCAGAAGTTGTCATTTTTATCAACTATTTGATGAATATTCGTTTTTCTATTACCTAGATCAGATATAGCTATACAATTTCCAAGATAATTAAACTCCCCACCTGAAGATTCCACCATGGCCAGGATATTTCCAATAAAGTCTTTTCTTCTAGACATAGAGTTCTCCTTTCTTATGCCTTTTAAGCTTGTATTTTTTTTACCTTCATAACTTGAAGGAAATCAAACACTCAAGGGATGCAAAATTTTGGAAATAAATTAGAAAACTATGAAGAGAGGAAATGAACAATGACCTTGAGAGTCAGAATTGAGGATTACTTGTAAATGCTATAATGAGGGCTTACCTGAGAGCTATTTTGTTGGGAAACATGGACTTTACTACCATAACTTTAACCTTCTCATCAACTGTTAGCAAATCACTGACAGAAGTAACTCGGGCACGAGTGATGTTTGAGATATGCAGCAACCCACTGAAAAACATTAGAGAGTTATTAGTCATTTCTTCACCAGTGATAAACAAAAGAGAATAGGGAACTTGATTTAGCTTATGTGATATGTCTATGGATCATCTCCAAATACATACAATTTGCTGTAAGTGAATAGAAATCTAGAGCAATACTATTCATTAGAGGAGTCTTGGCAGATCTTTTAATTTACTTTGAAAAACTACAATTTATGAGAAAGTTTTGACTAATAAGAAAGCCTACCAGACAATTTACAAAGTTAATGTCCTATTTGTACCATTAAAACCAATTTAGAAATTTATTCAGTATTCAAAAGATGAAGATGTAGATGTAGAAAAGAAAAAAAGCAAATAAAAACAGCCAAAAGAGAAGTTTTCCCTCTATTTTTATTTTTATTTTTCACTAACAACCAATTTGTATAGAAGTTATTTAAAACTTCCTTAGTGGCCAGACTTAGTAGTTATCACGTAACCACAAATATCATCTTCTCCCCTGAAACCACCATTACTGTCACCACCATCGTGGCATTGCCTCTACCTCTACACTGCTGTGCCATTCATCAACACCACTGCCATCTTAGTAAACATAACCACAGCCTCTAACACCACCACACTGCTATGATCACCATCCACCAGGGGGTCGTCCATTCTTGCCAAGAAGCTTTAGGATCTCAGAACAGCCTCTTCCTCCAAGATCCTAAGAAGTGCTCTAGTGTCTAAAAGACCATTGGAGGGTTGCAGCAAATCAGTTATGCTTGAGAAAAGGTCCTTCACAGATGTAGTGAAAAAGGCTCATGGAGTGGTGGGTGAAGTGGTGTGGTTACAGCTAGGGGTTATGGAGGTCCAGCATAGGGAGGAACTACTGAAGTGATGCTTAGTGGGAAGATAAGGGGGAGTCTCCTGGCTCCATTTCAGTTTTTGCCCACTTTGAAGAGGCGGGCTATTAGGAGCAGGAACTTGAAAGGTGGTGTGAGGTTATCTTTGATAAGGGATGCTCTCATCCCTTTTTATTTTGAAGAAGCCTCTAACACAGAGTCGATGTTTGTAAGTTTTAAGAAGGCATGAGAATAAGCCCTTATATCTAGACAGATGGGCTCTAGAGGTAGGGTGTTTTTCATAGAAAAGTATTTCCAAAGGAAGTGTATGCAAGTGTTGTGGAGCTTCTGCCACATTCATGGTGTTGTCAGGTTTTGAGAAAGCTAGGAGAAGCTGTGGTGGATTTTTGGTAGTAGATAAAGATACCGCCCAACAACGAAAATTGCAATGGGCAGCAGTTTTGGTGAAATCAAACAGAAGGAGGATGCCTAAGACCTTAACTAGTGGTGGACTTATCGTGCTTTGCGATACAGCTCTGGTGGAAGTTCCACCGTGGCTATCTTAGGTTGCTCAAAGCTTGGTTGCAGCCAACTGGAGACAAGGGGACAGGTTGAGGATGTGTCACACACTGAAGGGAGAGTGGGGAGCAACATCTGTAAAAAAGGAGTGGCACATGGGACATGTTATCCTCTTATTCAAAGAGTAGGAGCAAGCCTGTGGCAGCTACTATTGGCTCTAAAAAGGGGGTCTTAGGTGGATCAAAAGATGGGTGTAGGTTTGCAAAGGATGAGGGGCCTAAAAGTTTGAGCAAAGATAGCTTTGTTTTTGTTTTGTTTTTTTGTTTTTTTGTTTTATAGGTAAAAAGAAAACATGTATTAAGAAGAGAAGTGCCAAAAAAGTGCCCCAAAGCACACAAAGAGAGTATACAACACCCCTCAAAGAGCCCCTAACCAATCCACAAAATCTACAATAGAGGATAAGCCGGAAACTATAAACAATTTGGACCACGCCTAAAGATTACAAGGAAAAATAAGTTCAATCCCTTGTACAGACAGCTCTTTGTTATCAAGCGCTCTATTATTCCTTTCTTTCCAAATTATCCACAACAAACACAAAGGAACAGCCTGCCAAACCTTCTTCCTTTTCCTACCCACAAAGGACCCGTGCCAACTTAAAAGCAACTCTCTCATTGAAGAGGGCAGCACCCAAGACACACCAAACAAAGAAAACAAAATATGCCAAGCAACCCAAGTTTTGTCACAATGGATAAGAACGTGATCAATTGATTCTTCCTCTTTGTGACAAAGAAAACATTTGATTTCCATTGACCACCCTCTCCTCCTTACAAGATCCAGAGTTAAGACTTTACTCCAAGTAGCCTCCCATGCAAAGAAGCTAACCTTAGGCAACACCCAAGAATTCCAAATGATTGCAACTGGGAAATTGGAAGGACCTCCAAGCTCCAAAACCTTGTACAGGGCTTTAATAGAACATTTTCCACACTTGGCCTAAATTGAGAGAGCGGTAGCTAGTGGCAAGCTCATAAAAGTTGGTGGGCTAAGTGGTGGGTTTGAGGGGTCATACTTGAAGGAGGCCCATTGCCAAAGGGAAGGGAGTAGCATAATGTGCTAAGCCAAGAGAGCCCCATAGAAAGGGATGGGTAGTGGAATCTCTAATCTCTAGAGGGGTTGTGGGCTAGGTTGACAAGTCGTTGAATTTAATGGGTGTGAGCCTAGACTGGAGGAGATGGTGGATCTTCGGGTGAGTTGTAGGCTAAGTTGACACTTTGTTGAATATAAAGGGGGCGGGCCTTGGTTGGAGGAGTGAGTGGGCATAATCTCTTTAGGCTTAAAGGGCTTTGAGGTTCCTTTTGTCTCTAGCTCATCCTTCTAAGTAGGATGTTGAGCAAGAAGAGGTAGGTGGGGGGGTTGAAGGGAGTTCGATGACATCGAGGTAATGGTAGTGCAATCCATATCGTTTTTTTCGCCTTATGATCGCCGACAATGCACTCATGGCAGAAGGGGCTAGATTCCTAGGTTCTCTTTTCTTTGTGATTTCTTTGGGAAGTAGGATTAAATCAGGAAAGAGATGTTTTAATCAAGAAAGAGATGGTCATAAATTAGGGGGGATTCTAGGACTCCAAGGAGAGGGAGGGAGTCCTTTCTCAAGAAGAGGGTTTTTTTCGCCTTATGATCGCCGACAATGCACTCATGGTAGAAGGGCTAGATTCCTAGGTTCTCTTTTCTTTGTGATTTCTTTGGGAAGTAGGATTAAATCAGGAAAGAGATGTTTTAATCAAGAAAGAGATGTTTTAATCAAGAAAGAGATGGTCATAAATTAGGGGGGATTCTAGGACTCCAAGGAGAGGGAGGGAGTCCTTTCTCAAGAAGAGGATGAAGTTAGAAGGATAGCAAAGAGGGGGTGTCACAAGTGGACCCTTGTTGAAAAACCTAATAGAAGTAGAAACAGAAGGAGATTTATAATTGGGGGAAGTTTGAGAAAAGTCATAACGCTACATTTTTTGTGTTCATCCCAAAGAAAGGGGGGCGTGGAGGATATTAATGAGTTTAGGCCTATTAGCTTGGTGAGTGATCTATATAAGATCCTTGCTAAAGTTTAGCAAAGAGATTGAAGAAGGTGGTGGGAAAAGTGGCTTCCAAGTCTCATAATGCTTTTAGAGAAGAAATGCAAATTCTTGATGTGGTGTTAATTGCTAAGGAGGTTGTAGTTTCTATGTTGAAAAGTGATGCATGTGGCATCAAGCTAGACATTGAAAAGACATGATTACATCAACTAGATTTTCTTTCTATTAGTTCTTGAAAAAGATGAATTTTGGTCAAAAATAGATATGATGGATTAAATGGTGCATATTTTCTACAAAATTTTCAGCACTTGTTACTGGCACCCCTTCTAGTCTTTTTCAAAGCTCTAAGGGTTTGAGACAAGGGGATCCTCTTTCTCCTAATTTATTTGTTATGGCAATGGAGGTTCTTAGGTTTCTTTTGAAGTGAGCTAAGGAAAGAGGCTAACTATTGGGATTTAAGGAGAGAAGTAGAGGTGGTGAAGGGAAGGAAGTGCCCTATTTGTTGTTCGTAAATGATACCCTTGCTTTTTGTGAGGCTTTTCTAGATCAAACAGATCATTTAAGCAAGTTGATCATGTAGTTTGAAGCCATCTCATGTTTGAAAATTAACATAGAAAATAACAAGTTGATTCTAGTTAGAAGGGTGGATAATGTGGAGAAGTTGGCCTATGAATTAGGGTGTAAGTTGGGAGAGTTTTTTTGTTCTTATATGGGGCTTCCATTAAGCACTCTTTTTAAATCAATGGCAATTTATGATGGGATGGAAGAGCGGTTTCCCAAAAGGTTGTCGATATGGTAAAGATAATATATCTCTAAAGACAAAATAGGCTTACTTTGATTCAACCACATTATTTAGCTTGCCCATCTATTGTATGTCATTGTTTTCTGATCTAAGAAGAGTTAGATGGAAGCTTAAGAAGATTCAACAAGATTTCCTCAAGGGAGATAGGGCTTTGGAGAGGAAACTTCATCTAGTGAAGTGGTTGATTGTCTGTAGGGAGAAAAGAAAAGGAGATTTAGGTGTTATATGTCTTCACTAAATAAGGCTCTTTTGTGTAAGTGGAGTTGAAGATATGCATCTGAAATGGGAGCTATCTAGAAACAAGTTATAAGTGGAAAATATAGGAAGGAAGGAGGAGGGTGGCGATCTTGTGGCATGAGATATGAGTATGGTGTTAGGTTATGGAAAGTTATCAGTAAGGATTGAGACATCATTAATCATATAACTTCCTTTTTGTGGGGAATGGGAGAAGGGTAAAGATTTGGAAGGATAGGAGGTGTGGGGATGAGCCCTTGTGTGTTTCTTTCTCATCACTATATGCTTGAGCCTTATCAAAAGAGGCTTGGGTGGCAGATTTGTAAGACCTAACAAGTGATAAGGATAACGGAAACCCTTGTTTCTCTAGACATCAAAATGCTTGGAAATTGGATAATGTAAAAAAAACAAAACTCTTTTCT
The DNA here is from genome assembly GCF_004353265.1 of Vitis riparia. Taxonomy (NCBI): domain Eukaryota; kingdom Viridiplantae; phylum Streptophyta; class Magnoliopsida; order Vitales; family Vitaceae; genus Vitis; species Vitis riparia. The sequence goes on from NC_048448.1 coordinate 23,015,303, forward strand.
AGACTATAAAGCAAGGTAGTGAATATAATGGAGGAGGACATAGTGGTGTGGATAGATTTGAGGAATGATACCTTCCTTGTGAAGTCTCTATATGTTGCCTTGGAGCCTATGAGTTCAATTCCTTTTCCAACAAGGGTTAATTGGAATCCTTGGTTTCCATCTAAAGTAAGTTTCTTCGAATGGGAGGCTTGTTGAGGAAAGGTATTAACTCTCAATTAATTTTGGAGAAGAGGTTAGGAGTTGGTCAATTGCTATCTCTATAAAGTAGAAGAAGAATCAATTGATCACATTCCTCCTCACTATGCTAAGACAAGGTCTCTTTGTTTGGCATTCCTTAGGTGTTGTCTACCATAGGTAGAGAGAATCTTTTAAGATAGCATGACTCCTTTATGGGCAGAAGACATAAGAAAGTTTGGAGAGTTGTTCCTTTGTGCATTTTTTGAACAATTTGAAAAGAGAGAAATCAAAGTTCATTTGAGAACGAGAAGCAATTTGACCATATTCTAAAAGAGTCTTTTCCTTAATAATATCTTCTTAAAGTTGTGCATAGATGAAGGCTCAATGCTTTGAATTGATTTTGTTGATTGGTTGGATCCCCACTAAGGGAGAGAGTTGTTTCTTGTGTTCTCTCTTTTTTTACTTTACCTTTGGCACTCATTGTATATGTCTTGTGTTTGTTTATAAAATCTTATTATTGCCTATTGATATATATATTGTTTTGCTTGCTTGTAAAAAAATGTATTTATTTTAAAGCAAAACATATAGAACTGTTTAAAATAAAATCATAAATATCAGTTACACAATCTTTTACTATACATTTTATCTCATAACATTTATTGCATATATCTTGTACACAGAATTCAGATGAATTGAGTTCACTTTCTGAACTAGCCAACCTGGACCTCAACCGCATGAACATAACTGATAAGTGCATCATAGGGGATGAAGTAAACATGGTTTGTGCTAAATTTTCAGCATTCTTAACTTTCTCAGAATCATCTCCCCTTTTCTGCACCAGTCCTAACAAGTCATTACTTAGAAGTAAGGCACATGCATATAGAAAGCATCCAGCTAGGTGAAAGTAATACAAAACTGTCTTGGTGCTATATGTTGGCATCTTTATTTCCTTCCATTCTTTTCCAAATTCATATAATTTAGCTTCTACTAATGTGATAACTCTTTATCCAAGAAACAATGTGATTTGTTTCCTTATTTTGTTATTCAGATATCAGCTTATCCCACATTCACAGCTTTGTTTCTGCTTCTTGGTAACAAACTTCAACATGGCATAAATCAAGGAAAAATTAGATGTGCAACTAGAGACCAGGTTATAGACCCAACAGTATCTCACCTTCTATTACTTTCACCAATCATTATTTGAGCTCCATATGGAAAAATTTTCTTAACAGTTCCTTCTACAAGTGTTCCCTCTTGAAGGTGAGACTTTTCCTGCAACATTAAATAGCGATTCAGGAGGGCTCTGTTTATAAGGAGGAGACAAACAGACAAAAACTCCCACTAATATTTTAAGTGTCATGCACACACACACACACACAAGAGAGAGAGAGAGAGAACAACAACACAAAATCCCAAGAGAAAACTGACCCAAGCATCCTTCTCACTGAGTATTAAGTCATTCTTTGCTTCATCTATTCTAGTAATCTGCACATATAGTCGGCGTCCAACCTACACCATCAAGAAACCAACAAAATGAAAAGAAAAATCAATACAAAATGGGTTAGAAAATGTGAGGAAAATGACTTAATAAACATGGAGATGCTAGAACTAAATTACCAGTTTAGTCAAAGTGTAAGCCAGAGAACCATTTGCTTGGCCATACAGACAATATTCAGTGCCTAGACTCAGAAACTTGCCAGCAGTTGACCAGGTGAGACCAACGGTGGCAGCTCCTTAAGGTGTGTTATGACGGTTATTTTGTACATAAAGTATTTTATGAATAAAAGGAATCTTTATTTTTATTTTCCATGGGGTCTAACTCAAATAATAGTTGAGTGCTCGCCTCTCAATAACATTCATGCTGCAAGCAAGTCAATTTTAGATACAGCTCTCAATTTGCAATAATGACACTTCAACATACACTGGTTTCTCTCAACTTAAGTGAACAAAGCTTTTAATTCAACCATTTGGCATCAGCTACCCAAATCCTATTTTAGGATTCCATTCTATGCATGTCCATGTTTTTGTCATATTGTCCACCATGATGTGTTTTGTTCACTGTGTCAACAAACATTCTTTTTTCTTTTTTTTTTTTCTCATCCTCAAAGCATCCAAAAATTGAAAATTGTAAACCACCTACATAGTTTTTGAAGGCCTTTCACAAGGTGCACCTCCAAACAAGAGAAGCATAAATAAAATGGGTCCCAAAAGATTTACTCCTCTGTCAGAAAGGTGTCTGCCTAGCATGCTTTTTCACACATTGTATGCCTCAGAGGAATAGACAAATGCTTATGCCTCGCAAAGTCTTTTTACACCATAGCATGTAAGAAATATGCCACAATCAAACATGCTTATGTCTTTTCTCATAGATACTAATTTTCAATATTTGTGTATACTGCTTATGTTGTATATCAGCTATTTCTTTAGCTTTTTCTTTCTTGATAAATTTTATATAAAGAGAAAATGGCTTATGCTTCATGAGAATAAACATTTTCTCTTTTCATTTTTATATCTAAATTCATCTATTAATTTTTATATATATTATAATCACTGTTAAGAGAGAGAGAGAAGAAAACCTTGATTCTCATTCACTGTGTCTACTTACAATTAAGAAAATATATATATACAAGGCTAGGAGTCCTAACTACCATACATGTGACCATATTAAAAAGGAAAGATTGTACACTATAAATTCATTATATTCAACACTCCCCCTCAAGCTGGAGCATATACGTCATATGCACCAAGCTTGTTACAAATGTATTTAATCTTAGGACCTCTGAGAGATTTAGTGAAGATGTCTGCTAGTTGATCATTTGAATTAACAAAACTTGTAGCAACACATCCTGATGCGATCTTTTCTCTAATGAAGTGACAGTCAACTTCAATATGTTTGGTCCTTTCATGAAAGACTGGATTAGATGCAATATGTAATGCGGCCTGGTTATCACAGATGAGTTTCATCTGTTCATCCTTTCCAAATCTCAACTCTCAAAGAAGATGTCTCAACCATATGAGTTCATATGTTGCCAAAGCCATAGCTCGACACTCAGCTTCAACACTAGATCTGGCCACTACATCTTGTTTCTTACTCTTCCAAGATATTAGATTACCTCCAATAAAAACACAATACCCTGAAGTGGAACGTCTATCTGTGGGTGAACCAGCCCAATCTGCATCTGTGTAACCAACAACCTAAGTATGACCTCTGTTCTCGTACAACACACCTTGGCCTGGTGTACTTTTGATATATCGAAGAATGCGGATTACGGCATCCCAATGGCTATCACATGGTGACTGTAGAAATTGACTAACAACACTCACAGGAAAATAAATGTCTGGACGAGTAATGGTGAGATAGTTCAATTTAACTACGAGCCGTCGATATCTCCCAGGGTCTCCTAAAGGCTCCCCCTGTCCTGGTACAAGTTTGACATTCGGATCCATAGGTGTGTTTATCGGTTTACAATCTAACATACCAGTTTCTTCCAGGATGTCTAAAGCATACTTCCTTTGGGAAAGGACCACATCGGAACTGGATTGAGCTATCTGAATTCCCAAGAAATACTTGAGTTTCCCCAAGTCTTTGGTCTGAAAGTGGGTAAAAAGATGTTGCTTTAGTTTCTGAATACCATCTTGATCACTGCCAGTAATGACAATGTCATCCACATAAACAACCAGATAAATACACTGCCCTAAGGAGTTATGATGATAGAAAACTGAATGGTCTGCTGTACTGTGAAGCATGCCAAACTCTTGAACAACAGAACTAAAACGGTCAAACCATACTCGAGGAGATTGTTTCAAGCCATATAGAGAATGGCATAACCTGCACACTAAACCAGACTCCCCCTGAGCAACAAAACCAGGAGGTTGCTCCATATAAACTTCCTCAGCAAGATCACCATGAAGGAAGGCATTTTTAATATCCAACTGATAAAGAGGCCAATAACACATAGCAGCCATGGAGAGAAGTAAGCGGACAGAAGCAATCTTGGCAACAGGGGAGAATGTGTCACCATAATCAGAACCATAAACCTGAGTATAGCCTTTAGCAACTAAGCGGGCCTTAAGGCGATCAACCTGACCATTAGGACCAACCTTAACTGCATAGACCCAACGACATCCAACTGTAGATTTACCAAAGGGTAAAACAACAAGATCCTAAGTACCATTAAAGTGCAGAGCATCCATTTCATCCACCATTGCCTGTCGCCAGCCTGGATGGGAAAGAGCTTCATGGGTGCTCTTTGGAAGAGAAACAGAGGATATAGCAGAAACAAAAGCAGAATAGGGTGAAGATAATCGATGATAACTCAAAAAATTGTAAATAGGATGAGGATTACGAGTAGAGCGAGTACCTTTCCGAATAGCAATGGGTAAATCATCAGGAGAAGGCAGAGCCGGGGCAGGAGAAGCCGAAGTGATAGAAAGTGAGTCAGCAGGTGCCTCAGCAAAAGGGAGAGGAGCAGCGACACGAGGGCGACGATGATAAACCTGAAGTGGTCAAGGAGGCACAACATCAGATGGGGAGACAATGGGAAGAGGCAAGACTTCAGAAACAGGAAGAGACTCAGAAGTGGTGGAAAAGAATGGTGAGTCCTCAAAGAAAGTGACATCAACGAAGATAAAGTATCGATGAGTCTTAAGGGAATAACAGCGATAACCCTTCTGAAGTTTGGAATATCCCAAGAAGAGGCACTTCATGGCTTTGGCGGAAAGCTTGTCCTGTCCAGGAGTGAGAATATGAACAAAACAAGTACAACCAAAGACACGAGGAGGAAGGAAATAAAGTGGTTGGTCAGGGAAGAGAATGAAATAAGGAATCTGATCATGTAAAACAGAGGAGGGCATACAATTAATTAAATAACAAGCGGTAAGAACAGCGTCCCCCCAAAAACGAAAAGGAACATTACTATGGAGGAGGATAGTACGAGCTGTCTCAACAAGATGTCGATTCTTGCGTTCAGCTACCCCATTTTGTTGAGGAGTATGAGCACAAGAAGACTGATGAAGAATCCCATTATGAGACATAAATGAAGTAAATGGAGCTGAAAAATATTCTCTGGCATTATCACTGCGTAACACACGAATAGAAATATTGAACTGGGTCTGGATTTCAACATAAAATTTCTGGAAAATAGAGAATAACTCAGCTCGATTTTTCATTAAAAATAACCAAGTACATCGAGAATAGTCATCAATGAAAGTGACAAAATACTGAAATCCTAAAGTAGACGCAGTCCGACAAGGACCCCAAACATCAGTGTGGACAAGCTCAAAAGGAGACTTTGCTCGATTATTCAAACGCTTTGGGAACGAGACACGAGTATGTTTCCCAAGCTGACATGACTCACACGAAAGCGACGACAAAGTGGAAAAATGAGGGACCATCTTCGGGAACTTGTAGAGACTAGGGTGGCCCAAACGACTGTAAATGAGAAGAGGAGCATCAGTGGAAATGCAAACTGTAGGAGATGAATCCGAGGTGAGGTGATAGAGGCCTTGAGACTCACGTCCTATGCCAATCGTCTTCCCCGTACTCCGGTCCTGCAAGGTCACAAATTTATCAGAAAAGGTAATAGAGCAATTAAGAGTACGAGTGATTTTGCTGATGGAAATAAGATTAAAAGGACATTCAGGAGTATAAAGGACAGAAGTGAGAGGTAGAGAAGGCAGAGGAAGGGCCAAACCAATACCTTTAGCTACAGTTTGAGAACCATTAGTTAAGGTAACAGTAGGTAAATCAGAGGTAGTAGTAATAGAGGAGAAAAAATCCTTATTACCAGATAGGTGATCAGAAGCTCCAGAATCTAGAATCCAGGGTCCGAGAGAAGATGTGTGGGTAAGGCAGGCAGAAGCATTACTAGGTTGGGCAACAGAGGCAATAGAAGCCTGAGATGCCTGAGATGCGGAGGAGCTCGGAGGCTGAGGCAGCTGAGAATCAGAGGACTGGGCCACATGGGCAATGCAAGGAGGCCATCCATGTAACTGATAGCAACGATCGCGAGTGTGGCCAAGTTTATTGCAATAGGTGCAATGAGGACGTTGGCCTCTACCTCGGTTACCACTGCGTCCTCCTCGAGAGGTAGTGTGAGAAACTAACACAGAAAAATCTGAAATGCTATCAAATGGCAAAGTCTGAGTGGACGAGATACGAAGGAGGCGAGCAAACACATCATCCAAGGACGGAATTGATGAACTACCAAGAATTTGATCGCGGACAGGCTCAAGATCTGGACGGAGGCCAATAAGAGTAAGGACCATGAAGAATTTATCAAGCTGTGTTTGTTGAGCCCCAACATCAGGAGTAAGAGGCATCACAGTCAAAAACTCCTCCTTAAGAGAGGCAATCTGACCAATATAAGTAGATAGATCCAAGTCCTGTTGGCTGATATGGACAATAGCAGAAGCCACCTTATAAAAACGCTGGATATCATTTGTGTATAATCCTTTGGCCTGAGTCCAAAATTTAAAACAAGTTTTGTAGGCTCGAAGATGAAGAAGGATCTTGGGATCAACGGATTGTCATAATACACTACATAACTGGGCATCTATCTTTCTCCACTGTACGCGCTCAACCTCAGGGATATCTGCCTCCTATGTAACCAAGTGATCCTCATATCCTTGTCCCATAAACCAAAGTTCAACAAAGGCAGACCAAGAAAGATAATTTTCACTGCCAACCAATTTCTCCGAAGTAATCATAGGAGATCCAGATATGACCGAGGAAAAAAAATGGAAGTTTTAGTAGCCATATCCACTTATCTGGAGAATGAAGTATATTTGGATCGAAGAGAGCCCTAATACGGCTTCAGATGCGGCTGAAGAAGGAAAAACCGAAGAATCGCCCGTGTGAGAAACCAAATGGAAAAGAAAAACAACCGTGGCACCACTGGAAAGGTAGAAGAACACTTCCCAAGGCACGTGCAGGGATTGGGGTTGAGAAAAAATAGTCGGAGGACACCGGAAAAACTGTTCGGAGGGCCGGCGGAGGCAAAAGAACCCCAAAAGAGGCACGTGCAGGGCTCGGATGGCAGAAACAGGTATGAAGGGTGGCTAGTCGGCGTCAGGCGAGGCTGGAGGAGGAAGCGTGTCGCCGGAAAGTGGCTCACACGCCCTCACGCGTAGGCGCGTGAGATGCAGTCGCTGGCCGGAAAAACGCGTGTGGCCGGCGCGTGGGTGGTTTTTTGGCTCCAGTGCTTTGGGAAAAATTGGAGATCTCCTCCAGGCACTCCTTGCGGTGTGGGAAAAAGACGTCGCCGGAAAGTTCATCGGCGGTGAATGTTTTCTAACGATGATTCGACTGACCGGAAAGCTTTGGGGTCTGGGGAAGGTGACCGGAATGAAACACGGTCACAGGAAGGTTTCCCGGAATTGATGACACGGGGAAACTAAAAAGAATTAGGTTTTCTCCCTTGGCTCTGATACCATGTTAAGAGAGAGAGAAGAAAACCTTGATTCTCATTCATTGTGTCTACTTACAATTAAGAAAATATATATATACAAGGCTAGGAGTTCTAACTACCATACATGTGACCTATATTAAAAAGGAAAGATTGTACACTATAAATTCATTATATTCAACAATCACCAACTTTTTACATACCTTTAAATATAAAGATAAAAAATCAAAAAGCTTACGCTTCATGCCTCAATGCTCACCTTGCTTAGTAGAAAGGAAAATGTTTTATTTATGTTCTAGTTGATCCTGATTTGATACTAGGAGTATATTGTTTTTTCCCCAACCACATTTTAACCATCTCATTTTATGAACAAAAGTTTTCATTCAATTTGTTAGGTAATACACAAACCTACAAGAGACATAAAGCCTTACTTGACTCCATTCATCCCCTCTAATGCTAAGGGCAACATCTTTTTCGATCTCTTCTGTGTCATAAATTCCCTTTCAATTTATCTATTTAGTCTTCCTTTATTTTCCATAATTCACCATATTACTCCTCAATACCCTTTATGCTTATCCTATGTCAATAATGACCATACACAGGTCTTCTTCTACCATATATACCTTCACAATCTGACACCTGAACAATAAGATAGCTTCTATTTGATTTCCCCCACAGGGATCTAAACTAATGTCCTTGTACTCTTCCTTCAAGTAGTAGTCTTAGCCTAATCACTCACTCCCAAAGTCTCATAGTATGTAAACATTTGCATATCTCCTCTTCTCTAGTAAATCCTAGTTCTAGATTAAATAGTCAGTATCCATCTATTATGAACGCTAATCTGTTATCTTGACACATTCTAAACCATTGTCACCATGGAAATCTCCATCTGATGCAGTACAACTATATTAAAGTTGAGATTAATGCAACATGTATACATATAAACAGAATCAATGGTAACCCCACAAGTAACTAATATTAGAAAATTACCCAGCCTGAAATCCCAAGAAGTTCTAACTTACATTTTCTTTCAACTCGGTAAAGCTTTTAACTCTATTCAACAACTCAGCCTTAGGAAGAAAAGCTCGTAAACCCTGCCAAAACCAAATTCCAAATTTAGTAACAAACACTTACAAGGACCAATCAAAGGGAGTGTGTATGGAAGTAAACCTCAATTCTTGTCAGAAGACCACCAGTATTCCACTCTGTTATTCTAACCTCGATAGGTTCATTGAGTTGTTTTATCTGCCAAAAACACAAAAAATTTCAACAAAACGTTTGAATCCCATTGACAGATATCACATATAAGTTCAAAGTTATCATAGGCAACTAAAATCATGATCTTAGATTCAAAAAACCGGTAATAACTGCCCCATACAGTGTTGAATACCACTAAGAGGCCAAGCACCGACTCTATAGTAACAGCAAGAAAATATCAAATAGACGTTTCACCAAAAGAAAAAGTAAGAAAAGAACCTGCCTCACTCGATGCCAGGCAATCCTCCGAAAGAACCGCCGTGTAGAAAGCAAAGGCCGGCCACTGAGCGTTCTTCCAAGAACCTCAGCAAACAAAACGGTGCCAGTCTCCACAACAGGGCTCCCTTGCATAGGTACCCTACTCAATGCATCATCATTCCTAACGATGCTCATTTTCCCATGAACCATAAACTCCTCAGCATCTTTCTCCACATCACACAACAAGTATTCCATCTCTTTGTCATACAAAGGAAGCACCTCCTTGGTCAGCATTGTGCCCAGAAGGTCTGACCCAACATTCACATCAAGCTTGTTCTCATTCCCTGAAACAACCACACCCACTACAAAATCACCAGGTTTTGGCTCATAATACTCCACAGACACCAGTTTAGTAGACCCGCTCTCACTTATCTCACTGCCATCTTCCCCAGATGCTCCGTTGGCCTCCTCTGAACTCTCCCTGGGCTTAAAGAACTTTAAAAAAGGTGCTAATGCCTCATCTTTATCAGGCTTTTTCAATTCAGAATCAACATCTGAAGCAGAACCATTGTTTAAAGGCACCGGAGAAGGCTTACCCAACAATTCAAGCTCTTCAATATCTTGAACCCCATCAATTTCTGGGGTTTCCGGCAGCTGGGTACTCGAAATATCATAAAAAATGTCGTTTGGAGAGCAAAAGGAGATTTGGGTTGTTCTCCAAACGGGCGAATTCTTAGGAGAAACTAGGGTTTTTGATTGGGGTTTTCGAAGTGGTAATTTGGGTGTGTTGTGGAAGGAAGTAAACGAGATGTTGGAATTTAGAGGTGAGTGAGATGAGAAGCGGAAAGAGAGGGAATTGGAGGGATGGGCAAGGACTATTGGCATCTCCTTATCTGAAGCAGAAACTCATGAGCGTGAGCTCTGTCTGTTGGATTCTTTCAGCTTGATTTTCCTTGACGGTGTGGACTCCTCAACCATGAATTTGTCTAAAACGTAATACCCGTTGTTTTATCATTTTTAATATTATTATTATTATTATTATTATTATTATTCACTTATATGAAAAAAAAATTAACTTTTAAAAAATTAAATTAAATTAAATTAAAAAAAAATTAAATTATAATTTTATTGTTGAGATAAGAATCAGAACTTTTTATACGAATCATTTTTAATATCAATTTAATAGTTTAATATTACTTAATAACTTAATTTAAGTTATTATATTGATTAAATATATTTAATAATTTAAATAAAAATAATTTTAATTATTACGTCAATTAACTTATTTTAAATTTTAAATTTTTTTTAACTCATTTATCTATATTTAATAATATTATATTTTATGATCATGGCTTCATATCTATGTACTATTCATTTTTCAAAGTGGTTTCTTAATAGTTATTTTATAAATCATTAACACTTTTAATATAGATGTTCAACAATCCAATTTATTATTATTTAAAATTAATTAAAGTAATAAAATTAGACATAAAAACAATTCAAAAACATTAAAAGATAAATTCTGCATATGAATCAAAATGATAATTATTGTCTAATAAAGCATAAAATTGAACACAAGAACACATAAATTGAATATGAAATAAAACTTTGTATTAAAAATAAACCTTGAGTACAAGAGAGTTATTGATTACAAACTGACTTGTTAACGATAGATGGATTTGATTACAAAAGAAAAGGTTTTTTAAAGGAGAAGAATTACAAAAGTTAAGAGAAAATTTTGGAAAACACTCTTACTCACTGTGGTCTTTGTTTTTTCGCTTCTGTCTTGTGATGAACTTCATGTCTGTATTTATAGAGAAAATTGATGGACTTGAAACTTGTTGGAGTCCACGACATTGAAGCTTATTTGAATCCAAAAATAATTTCAGTAGACAATTGACTAGTTTCTTTCTTGATTCAAACCAAGGAAATTACTTCATATCAAAGAGGCTTCAAGTAAGTATGCCTCGTTTCTTCACGTGTTTATTTGAAAATAAAAGTTGTCATATGAAAGACAACTTTCTCTATTTGAGTACTATTCAACACCATTTGAAACTATTTGAGTACCATTCAACACTATATGGATAGTATTTGATTTGATTATTTCTTTATTTATTTATTTTTATTTTTACTTAGGGCTTCCAAGAGGATTTTTACAAATTCTCTACGAGATTACTTTTCTTGTATGTACTCTTTTTTGTACATATCTACAAGATAAGAAAATTGAGTCTAAAAAAGGAGAGGGATTTTTGGAAAGATATTTGTAGAGATGATTTTTTTAATGTTGTCCTTAATAATGAGATTATAGTTATAAGAACTATAAAACTCATAATCTAGGTCTCTGGCAATCATTATTGATCTTCGGCAATCATCATAGGGTCAAGGGTCCTTTGTACCAAATAATTGATGCTTTTAGTAATTAGCTTTAAGAAAGATGATATATTGGGTTGGGTAGACCCCTCAATGTTCAACCACTCTGAAGGTTTACTCTTGATAATGAGTTCAATGGACTTGAATTCTAGAATAAAAGCATTTAAAATTTATATTGCTAATTTTCTTCCAAATCCATCGACTTGCTTAGGATTGGAGAATGTACAAAATTATAGTGTACAAAAGATTCTTGAAATCTTTTAGCTTAGGGCTTCCAAGAGAAGTTTTACAAATTCTCTACGAGATTACTTTTCTTATATGTACTCTTTTTTGTACATATCTACAAGATAAGAAAATTGAGTCTAAAAAAGGAAAGGGACTTTTGGAAAGATATTTGTAGAGATGATTTTTTTAATGTTGTCCTTAATAATGAGATTATAGTTATAAGAACTATAAAACTCAGAATCTAGGTCTTTAGCAATCAATATTGATCTTCAGCAATCATCATAGGGTCAAGGGTCCTTTGTACCAAATAATTGATGCTTTTTGTAATTAGCTTTAAGAAGGATGATATATTGGGTTGGGTAGACCCCTCCATGTTCAACCACTCTGAAGGTTTACTCTTGATAATAAGTTCAATGGATTTGAATTCTAGAATAAAAGCATTTAAAATATATATTGCTAATTTTCTTCCAAATCCATCGACTTGCTTAAGATTGGAGAAAATTAGTTGATAAAGTAACCCATAATCCATGAGGAGAGCAGGGGTTAATTCTATTGACTCATTATTGCATTTGATGACTGTTAATTTAAATATGTCTAAGTTAATATTGGCCTTACAAACACTGTAAGGAAGGGCACACTTGCAGTCTTACCTTTCTAATGGAATTTCCCTATACAAGGGATTGAGCTTTGGACACTCATTTTTTGGGTTGCCCTAATGATTTTTCCAAATAACACTAATTCCTTAAATAGTAACTCCAAAAGTGCTACAATCAGCAAGGAATTACATGATGTGTTTTTGTTTTGCTTCGCCTGTAGCTTGAACCTTTAAACTTGTAATCTGTCTAAGGTCTTGAGGGAGATTTAAAATCTTTTGTTGACAAAAGGAAAATCTTGATTTTTGAAATTCTTGATCTTCTTTGGAAAGTTTTGCATTTTGAAATTCATTTTGGAAATTTTTTGAAAATGCAATTTTTGACTCATCTTCAAAAATTTTCCTTTGTTTCCTATAATTGAAACTTTCAAGACTTATATCCATTGGAGCGTAATGTATATCATAACTTGAGGGGTTAGAAAAACTATCTAAACTGTTATTAATCTATTTAAAATAAAAAGATAATGCATTTAAAGCTTCCAACTTTTGAATCTCACTTCGTGCATTCCAAAGGTTGTCTAAAATGCATTTCTATGATTTGTCTAAAATTTCTATGTCTTCATGAATCTGAAATGACAAATTACTTTTAGGAAATACTAGAAGAGTAAATTTCCCAAAATTAATCTGTTTTTGCTCCATCTATAGAGAAAATTTAAATGTTAGTACAAGCTTTGACACATGAATAAGATAATTAAGCAATTTATCTTTCATATACCAAAATTGAAAATATATTGAATTTATGAGTGACAGATAATTATGAATAAAAATATTTAAAGGAGTTTTTGAATATTTTGAAATCAAATTTATTGATTTATAAGAACAAACACAAATACCATCACAATCTTTTTGATTGTTCGATTCATCTTGACTTAACTTTTCTCTTGATATTTCTTAAGTTATTAATGTATGATTTTCTTCTTTTGATTCATAATATTCAAATTGAATCTTCTTCTTCTTCTTTATTAATCATTAATCTCATCATTGAATTTTTAAGTTTATCACTTATTTTTAAAGAATTAATTTTGTTTTCTAATTGACAGTATTTTGAATAATGACCTACTTTTCCACATTTATAACAAGTTGGTGTTTTCTTTTTGAAAATTGTTTTATTGAAAGATTTTGATTTATTAGTAATGTTTTTTACAAATTTCTTTTGATATTTTGACTCAATCGATGTCTTTTTCCCCTTTATATTATTTTGTTTACTTCTCCTTTTTGAAGGGGCCACTATAGTGTCATACCATAATATGAATAAAATTTTCCTAATTCTTTCTTACTATTTGTTTTCCTTTTTTCATTTGACTCTTTAATTTGAGATATGTACAGAGAGCTAAACCTTTATTATTAATAAAAGTAATTAATTCTCAATATGTTAATGACTCATAAGAAATTCTTCTATTATAAACGTTTCTAATTCTTTGTCTAACATTTTCAGCAAATAAAGTGGGTAACCTTGATATAAATTTTTCTTTCTATTAATGACTTCCACAATCAAGTCTGGTCATGACTTTGACTAAAAACATATCTTTATACTATTTGACATCTTGAAGTATTGGAAATCTAAGATTATTGAGAATTTAAGAGGTTCTTTCTTGAAAATATACTAGATCTCCTGTAAAATGTTTTGTTATTACAAATATTAAAGTATTAACAACATCTTCATAAGTTTGAACTGATGTTCCTTCATCTTTAATCATTGTCTTCTTTGCACTTAATATGTATTCTCTATCAGTTTAACTCAAATAATGATCCCACCATCCTTTAAGTAAACTAGTGAAACTTATTACTAAGGCACCAATAGCATGAAAATCAGAATTATTAGTCTTGATTCTATAAGCATTAGCAACCATCATCATTTCATGAAGTAAATTAATTATTTGATATTCACTTATACCACCTATATTTCGTTCGTAAAAACTACTACCATCATAGCTTGCAACTAATTGATAATTTCTTTCTTCTAATTGTACATCAGGAAAAGAAGGTTTTGAATAATAATTTTTTCTACTTACAAAATTATTAGATATTGCATTAATTGTTAAAGAGGGTGTAACTATTGAATCTAGAGACATTTTGAATTGTTCTTCTATTTTATTGATTCCTGATTTATCTTTTGTTATGGTTTGAATTTGATTCATATTTTGATTAATACCATTAATACTGAGTTTATCTAATTTAAGTTGTATTTCTTTTAATATTGTTTCTGTTGGAGTAGAGAGTTGTATTTTTTACTTTGCTGCATTTCTAGGAATAGTGAAAGATTGGTCTAAAGACTTTGCAGAATATGATGATGATGATAAATTTGAGGAAAAGGTTGAAGAAAAAGTTGATTTTGATGTTTCTCATTTCTTCCTTCCTAGGACAAAAGAAAACAAAAATTGAGAAATTGTTGTTGTTTGTTGATTTAAATGTTGAAGAAAATGGTTTGTATAATTTAATTGTTGTTAAACTTGTTTAACATCTTTATAAATTATGGGACATTGTTTATCTTTTGTTCTTGGAATTTTGAAAGGTAAAATAGTAATTGAATTATTGTCAAAGTTAAATTGATGATTGTTTAGGGACGATTGAGAACCTAATTCTGAGGTTATCATTGAAATTCTTTTTTGAATTATTTCTATATGTTTTAATGCTAATTGATGTCCTTCTTCATTTGTCAAAGTTATGAGTTGTTTTCATTTCTTTCGAAGTTTGAAAAACCAATGGAAAAAAGGAAGTCATTTAATTTTGATTCATAGATTTTTCATATTGTTTTCTTATAAAAATAAGTATGTTAATTTAATAATTTAAAATTTTAAAATAAAGTTTAAGTTAACTTTATCAAATAACTTTAATATTTAAAGTAAAAATGAATAATAAGTTTAAGTAATAACTTAAGAATAATTTGATTTAAAGTCGATTTAAATCATTAAATAATAAATAGCACCATCTAAATGGATGAAATGACACTCACGATGTGAACTCACATTTTTTCATGTGTGTTTCTACTTGATGATGAGACTCGCTAAAATTTTGATTTTTAAAAATTTAGAGTCGTTACTTATTTTAGTTTATTTTTTAAAAGGGAAACAAAATAAGAAAAAAAAAATCTTGTACTTATTTTTTTTAAAAAAAATGATAAGTTTACAAACAAAAAATGAATTGGGGGTCAAATTGGAAGGTAGGGTAATAAATCGTAACACCCTTTAAACTCATATACTTACACTCTTTACTAAATAAATAGAGAGAATTATGACAATGAGTTAATTAATTGTTAAATACCAATACACATAAATATGTAAGATAAAATAAAGACAAGTTACAAGAATATACAACATAAATAACGAGATAATTACACAAAGCGATTTATTGGATTAATTAGAAAAAAACAAGTTTGATTATTTCTAAATATTATAAGATTTTCAAGAAATTTCAAAAGAATTTATTTATGTTGAAAACAATTTCGTATTGATAATTTCAATTTATTTACTCAAAAAGATACAATTTATTTACAAAAGATTTGATTCTTATTCATGTTCAAATTTATTTCTAAAGAATTTCTCTTGTTTTTAATAAAAATAATTTATTAATTCAATTCCACGAAAAAAAGGGGGTTCAATTTGATTTTATTAGAAAAAATAATTTTGTATATAAAAATTTTTTTTTTTACAATTCTATTTTAAAGAAAATATTTTAATTCAAATTTTATTTTTAAAAAAATAAAAAAAAAATGTGACAAATTTATTTGGGAAAGAATATTCGAATTTGATTTTATTTACAAAGGAAGTGATCTTTTTATTTTATTGAAAACTAGATTTATACGATTTTAAAAATCATCAATTTGAGTATTATTTTAGAAAAATGATTTTACAAGGAAAAAAGTTTTCACAAATTTATTAAAAGAAGAAAGAGGCCAATTTAATTTTTTATTTAAGGAATATGATTTTTATAAATTATTTAAAAGAATATTCCAATCCACAAGGATTTTTTTTTACAACTTCTATTTCCAACCAAATTTTTATTAAAGATTTTATTTTATTTTTTACAATTTCTATTTACAAAATTATCTCCAAATCCAATTTTTATTAAAGAAAATTACTTTTACAACTTTATTTACAAAAATAGTTCTAAACCAATCTTTATATTAGGAAAGTGATTTTTATTTAATTTCATTCATGAAAATTTATTTCCCAACCAATATTATTTATAAAAAAGATTTTTTAAAACTTCTATTCATGAAAATTATTTTCAAACTAAATTATTTTATTTAAGAAAAGAGTTTTTATTACAATTTTTATTCTCAATCCAATTTTTATTTTGGAAAATGAGTCTTTAAAAAAATATTTCCAAATCCAATTGTATTAAGAAAAGTGATTTTTATTTAATTTTATTAGAAAGTATATATTACCAAATGATTTTACCCTTATTTTTTAAAATTTTATTTTATTTAAGAAAATATTTTTTCTTTTTTACTTTTATTAAGAAAAAGATGATTTGTAAGTTTATTTTAAAATTATTTCATATTTTCATTCAAAGGAAAGGGTTATACAATTTTATTTAAAAAAAAAAACAAATTTACCATTTTATTTAAAAAGATGTTATAATTTTATTTGTAAATGCAAAAGGATGGTTAAAGAAGGAACTTACTTCTCTTATGGATGTATATATATATATATATATACACACACGCATGTATGTATACTGGGCTGTTGCTAGAATCATGGAGTAGAAAACAAAAACACAGGACTTTTAAAATACAAATATGTATCTTTATCTTTATCAATTGTACAATATATCCTTATCCATTGCATAGCCTTATCATTATTTAGAAAAAATGGTTTTACCTTTTTTATTTGGAAAATGATTTTACAAATCTTATTTGAAAAAAATAATTTTACCTTTTTTTATTTGGAAAATGTGATTTTACAAATTTGTTTTTAAAAAAGATTAGATTTATAGATTTACTAAAAAGAGGGTTTCTAGATTTGTTTTTAAAAAAGGTGATTTTCTCATTTTATTTTGAAAATGATCTCATAGATTTTCATTCAAAAGAAAGGGGTTATATATATATTTTTTTAATTTTACTATTTTTTTTTTTAAATTTTACCATTGTATTTTAAAAGATTTTATGATTTTATTTAGAAAAAATATTTTTACTATTTTCTTGTGGAATATGATTTTACAAATCTTATTTGGAAAAAAAAAATAATTTTTCCATTTTTATCCAGAAAAGGTAATTTTATAAATTTGTTTTAAGAAAAATTAGATTTATAGATTTATTTGAAAGAGAGTTTCTAGATTTTTTATTTATTTAAAAAGGTGATTTTCTGGATTTATTTTGAAAATGATTTCATAGATTTTCATTCAAAAGAAAAGGATTATATAATTTTATTTAAAAAAACCATTTTATTTAAAAATATTTTATGGTTTTATTTAGAAAAAGTATTTTTACCATTTTTATTTGGAATATGATTTAAAAATGTATTTTTACTATTTTTATTTGGAAAATGTGATTTTACAAATTTGTTTTAAGAAAGATTAGATTTGTAGATTTATTAAAAAATGGGTTTCTAGGTTTGCTTTTTTTTTTTTTTATTTTAAAAAAGGTGATTTTCTAGATTTATTTTGACTTACAATGGTGTCATGGTAACAGGAGTGTTAGGATTTATTTGTTTTGGTTGCAGCATGAGTTTCCAATGGTGAGTGCACTAGTATGTGATGTATATTGAACATGACCTATAACGA
The DNA here is from genome assembly GCF_004353265.1 of Vitis riparia. Lineage (NCBI taxonomy): Eukaryota > Viridiplantae > Streptophyta > Magnoliopsida > Vitales > Vitaceae > Vitis > Vitis riparia. Next base: position 23,033,312 of record NC_048448.1, read on the forward strand.
ATCATGATATAAAACTATCAATTGTCATGATTCACTAAGCTACTATACTTAGAAGTTTTTATACCTAAAAAACCCCTTTAAAAAATTTTATTATCTCAAAAAAAAAACCCTCTATAGACCCTCTATTTTGTTTTTTTAGCACATTCCATCCAAGATTGCCTTTCTACGTCTTCTGTTACTCTATTGTGCACTTGTGACCTTTTCTGAGCTGTTTTTGAGCTTTCATCTATGGTCCACTATAACTCTTTTGATCACTATTTTTAGACTTTATCTAAGGGACGTCTTGGAAGGATCATGTGGATCCCAACCTTGATTTTAGTGACCTTTGATTCTTAGTTTAAGATTTTGTTTTTGATTGATTTATAACACATATAGGTTTGTTTAGAATTTTAAAACTTTAATTTCATAAAATAGATTTAGGATTTGAATTAATTAATAATTGATTTCATTCTCCTTTAAAATATAAAATATGATAAAGGGCTCATAATGAATTCAAACAAAACTTTATATGAATGAGACTTTTATGTGATCCAATTATTCTATTAAAAACCACCTTATAAATTATAAAAATGAAGAAATTAATCACATTTGTTAATATGTATTTTTAAATTGATAAATCATGATGAAATTATAATCTTTTCAACATTTTATTACTTATAAATTAAAACATCACTATAATTATTCAATCCATATCTCGAAATACAAAATGAGTTATTTTTAATAATAATAATAATGATAACAATGATAATAATAAAAATAATAACTAATCATAGTAGAAAAACCTACTTTGAATAACATTTCATGAATTATATATCAAAATAAAGCTTTATGTTTATCATATCCCATGTTTCAAAACAAAATAATATTAGTTATATTTCCATTCAAATGTATTTACATATCTACCTTCACAACCCATTGTATTAAAATAATCTGATTAAACACAGTATCCCATAACCAGTCAACAACACAGCTGCTCCTAGCCTTTCTTCAAATTGATAAATAGTAGTTTTTTTCATTCATACTTTCATTCGTTCATGTACAAAGTATATATAGAGGGTAATCACTATTCTAAGAATGGGAAAGAATGATACAAGGAAAGAATGATATAAGGAAATAACAACTAATATCCTAATATCTCAACTTTCCTAATATCTCAATATTCTTAATATCTCAATATTCCTAATATCTCAATATTCATAATATCTCAACTTTCCTAATATCTAAACATTTCTAATATCTCAACACTAAATGATATAAGGAAAGCATTCATAATATCTCAACACCCCCCCTCAAGTTGGTGCATAGATGTCACACATGCCCAATTTGTCTAAAAATTTTGAGAACACTTGACTTGAGATAGCTTTGGTAAGGATATCGGCCAATTGATCTTCTGATCGAATCTTAGGCAATTCCACAATCTTATCATCCAACTTTTCCTTAATGAAGAATCTATCCACCTCGACATGCTTTGTACGATCATGTTGTATTGGATTATGAGCAATATCACATGCGGCTTTATTGTCACAAAACAATCGGATTGGTTGCCTAAATAGGTAACCTAAATCCTGTAAGAGGAGTCTTAGCCATAATGCCTCACAAAGTCCTAGAGCCATACCTCTAAATTCCGCTTCTGCACTTGAACGAGCGACGACATTCTACTTCTTACTTTTCCATGTCACAAGATTACCACCTACAAAGGTAAAGTAACCAGATGTAGATCGCCTATCATCCATTGCACCGGCCCAATCAGCATCAATAGATACTTCTATACTTTGATGATCAACATTTTTAGCGAACAAAATTCCCTTCCCGGGAGCATTCTTCAAATACCTCAAAATACGCATGACTGCATTCATATGTTGCTCTCCAGGATTATGCATGTATTGACTCACTACACTCAATGCATAAGCAAGATCTGGTCTTGTATGAGCTAAGTACATTAATCTCCCTACAAGTCTCTGGTATCTTCCCTTATCGGTTGATACTTGATTAGACTCAACACACAATTTCAGACCTTCTTCTATTGGTGTATTAACAGGTTGACATCGTGACATTCCAGTCTCCTGTAAAATATCTAAGACATACTTTCTTTGAGACAAAAAAAATTCCTTCACTTGATCGAGAAACTTCAATCCCAAGAAAGTATTTCAGATGACTTATATCTTTCATTTCGAATTCTCTAAATAGATAATTTTGCAGAGTTTTTCTTTCTTCAGGATCATTTCCTGTAACTACCATGTCATCCACATATACGATGAGCGTCGTAATCTTACCATGTTGCTTTTTTAGGAACAAAGTGTGATTTGAATTACTTTGACGATAGCCAAAAGCTCTCATTGACTTTGTGAACCTTCCAAACCATGCTCTCGGGGATTGCTTCAACCCATACAATGACTTCTTCAATTTGCACACCTTCTGACATTGCTTTTCTGACACCATGCATCATAGTGGAAGATCCATATATATTTCTTCAGATAACTCGCCATGCAGAAAGGCATTTTTCACATCGAATTGTTGTAATGGCCAATCTAGGTTTGCAGCTAAAGACAGTAATACTCGAACTGTGTTGATCTTAGCTACAGGTGCAAATGTCTCTGTGTATTCAATTCTATAAGTCTGAGTGTACCCTTTTGCTACCAGTCTTGCTTTAAATCGTTCAATACTACCATCTACCTTGTACTTCATAGTATAGATCCAACGACACCCAACTGGCTTCTTTCCCGGTAGACATTCTACGAGTTCCCATGTTTCATTCTTCTACAATGATTTCATCTCTTCATTCATGGCTACTTTCCACCTTAGATCAGCTAAGGCTTCCTGCACACTGTTAGGAATAGATATAGTAGATAATTGATTTACAAATGACTTATTTGATTCAGACAAACGATGGTTAGACACATAGTTACTCATGGGATATTTGACTTTGGTAGACAATTCCGGTTCATATGTGGGTTTAGGAATACCTCTATTATGACGGTGTGGTAACTGATTCGTACTCAGTCGGGTATTTTAATAAAAAAACATTTATAATCCTATGACCTCATACTAGCGTAGCAAAACTACTATAGTATAGCAGCTCTAGGGTCGAACTCTGGGATGAGTTTTCATTCTACCAGTGATATACTCAAGATTAGAAACTGAGTCTGATGAGTTCCTTTGTCAAAAACTTAAAGTTTAAAAGAAAATAAAATTTGTTTTGAAAGTGGTGTTTGAAACTAAACTAATATAGAACTAGATAAAAATGGAAGAAAGAAAGTCTCCCGGAGCTAAGGGTTGCTAGGATCAAGTTTAGAATGCAAAGTGGAAATTCCGGATTTTTCTTCTCGCATTGGGGACAACAACATAAAGGATGGTTGTTTCCCGAACCGGTATAGGTTTAACAATGAAGATTTAATCCATAAAAAGTCAATAGAAATGGTAGTTAAGTTCCATTAATGGCTTTAGACACTGTGGGTCTTCACTTTGAGCCACTTTCCAATGGCTCGTACATGATAACTAATGGACTGATATAGATCTAGCAATAAGCATCCACAGAGACCTGAAGCTTACCATGTATTGGCCATTCAAAGTGATTCTAAGGGATTTAAAGCAAAACTTTAGATTTAAAAGCCATTTATGAACTCCAACTACTTGTATTTAATGCACAAGAGTTTTCCACCTTTGCATCTGGACTTTTCACCTAGCTTCCTTCACTCCAAGAAACCAAAGGTTTAGCCTCTCATCCTCTGGGAAAACATCCTAAGAGGTTGTTTGGCTTCCAAGAAAAAAAAAATAGTAGAGAGAAAAGGAAAACACGAGAGCCCTGTATTTCACTAAGTGTAAAACATAACATATGGTAGAGAGATGATTTCCACCCCTCTTATAGTCTTTACAAAAGCAAAGCCTGTGATTGGCTAGTTACAAGGATAAGAAAGGAATTTACATCAAAAAATACATAAGAAAAGATCTCATGTGGAGTCGGCAAAAACAGAGGAGATTTCACACTTGCATGGGCTGCTGTGCGAATTTTGCACAAGGAGAAGGTGTTGTGCGAGTTTCGCACAACAGGAAGGTGTTGTGCGAATTTCGCACAAGCTTGGGCTGTTGTGCGAATTTCGCACATGCTTGGAGCAGTTGTCTTCCAAAGGTCATATCTTCCTCATTTCAGCTCCAAATCGTACATGGTTTGAAGCGTTGGATTCTTGACTTCCTGAGCTTTGAAATGGTATATAGCATATAGAAAATAGACTTCGGGAAGTGCTCCAAAAGTGCAAAGGAAGACTGCAGCTACTGTCCTCTATTTTCTTCACTCTCTCTTTGCTTCTCTCATTTGCTTGACTTGTCTTAATGATCCAAAAAGCTGTCAAAATACTAAAACTAGCCACAAATATGATTAGAAGTCATTGCTAGGTCCTTAACATGCCAATTGGGATAAAAATGGAGAGCTACTACACAAAAGTGCTTAAAACATAATGAATTAAAGGCGCAAAATGACACTTTTTGGGTAGTAATCAGTAACCGTTTCATGAATGGATCAGGTTCCAAATTAAGAACACCCTCAACAGACGACGATTGGTTTGGTATTTCAGTGAAGACATATTCAGGCCCAAATTGTTGACCACTCATATCCAACTCACCCTCTTCCTAGTTCACTAGTTCAGATTGTCCAGATTCATCTTCCTCAGAGATATGATAATCATAATCGAGAGTCTGAATTTACTTATGGTACTCCCCCTGAAGTTCAGACTCGGATGAAAAATACATTGAATCTTCATGAAACACCACATCCATTGTAATATACATTTGTCGAGTTGGAGGATGGTAACATCAATATCCCTTTTTGTGCAATGCATATCCAACAAACACACATTGCAATGCATGGAAAGTTAACTTAGTGCATTGGTGCTTGTGTAGATGCACAAATACCACGCAACCAAAAACACGAGGAGGTAGATTTGGGACGGTTGGGGCAACTACGACATTAGTAAGAGCTTGGAGAGGTGTTTGAAAGTTAATTATGTTAGAAGGTACCCGATTGATCAAGTATGCGGCAGATGTGATTACTTCTCCCCAATAAGATATCGGTGTTTTTACTGCTATCAAGGAAGCACGAACAACCTCTAACAAGTGTCGATTTTTTCGTTCAGCAACTCCATTTTTCTGGGGTGTATTGGAACAAGTAGTCTGATGAATGATGCCATGTCCTTCCAAATACTTTTGAAGATCAGAACTTTGATATTTTCCACCATTATCACTACGCAGAACCCGAACCTTTGCATTGTACTGAGTTTCAATCATTTTATGAAATTTTTGAAACAACAAGTTCACTTCATCTTTGGTCTTCATCAAGCATAACCATGTCATTCTGGTACAATCATCAATAAAAGTAACAAACCAACGTGAGCCACTCAAAGTTGGGACTTTGGATGGGCCCCAAACATTAGAATGTATAACCATAAAAGGAAATGGACTTTTATTCAAAATTAACTGAAACGAAGCACGATGACTTTTAACCAATTCACAAATATCACAACGGAAACCAGAAATATCACTCTTTGCAAACAAACTAGGAAACAATTTTTTTAAATAACCAAAGGAAGCATGTCCCAGATGTTGATGCCACAACCAAATTTCAAACTTTTTCTTCTCCCCCTCAGATCCATCTGCCATCAAGGCTTGTTGCAACTTATTTGAATCATTTGACTGCAAGTCCAAGTAATAGAGTTTTCCCCGCTTAATACCACAACCAATCGTCTGTCTTGTTTGGATGTCCTTAATCACACAAAATTCAGGCCAAAAATTGACAATACAAGATAAGGTTGCAGTGATTTGAGAAACTGACAAAAGATTGTACTCTAAAGATGGAACAACTAAAACAGAATCCAAATTCAAAGTATCAGTAAGAGTTAAGGATCCTTCCCCAATGACTGGGGTTGTGTTACCATTGCCTATGGAAACAATTTTTTGTGAGGAAGGTCTAAGGGGTTAAACCTATCTAGAATCAAAATTCATATGATCTGTAACACTAGAATCAATTATCCATGCACTATTAATAACAGGTGTAAAAGTATTTAAAAACTTACCACCATGATCAGTAGTGGCTACCAATGCAGAGGCTTTCTCAGCAACATTAACCTCTATTTTAATTTCGGCAACAGTTGTAGTCGAGGTTTTCTTGGAATTCTTCTTTCGTTGATCACGATTATTATCATTAATAACAAAGTGTTGATAGCCTAAACATGATCTAAAGGTCCATGGTTCAAACCCTCGGTTCCTTATTGTTTTCCTGGTCATACCAAGAGTTGTTGCTTTGAAATTGTGGGATATCCAGACTAGTGGGACCAGTCTTATTGCATTGAGTGCATTTGAAGGTTGACTTATCAATATTAGGGCTTGTCTTAGGATGGTTGATCGTTGTTGGACTACCATAACGACAAAATATCCAGGATTTCAGTTCTATGGTTCTTATACCATCTTCAAATTGATAAATGGTAGTTTTTTTCATTCATACTTTCATTCGTTCATGTACAGAGTATATATAGAGGGTAATCACCATTCTAAGAATGGGAAAGAATGATACAAGGAAAGAATGATATAAAGAAATAACAACTAATATCCTAATATCTCAACTTTCCTAATATCTCAATATTCCTTATATCTCAATATTCTTAATATCTCAATATTCCTAATATCTCAATATTCATAATATCTCAACTTTCCTAATATCTAAACATTCATAATATCTCAACACTAAATGATATAAGGAAACAATGATATAAGGAAAGCATTCCTAATATCTCAACAGCCGTGTCCCCTTATAACTGCAATTAGCTATCCCACTCTTTGTTGTAGTCCAGCTTTAGCCACTTAAGACATACATCTTTTCACCTATCAGCCATTACCTTTGCTAGAACTATTACTTCCCTTTGAGTTGCCCAAAGTGACATCAACCCACCTACTAGCTAATTTATCTCCACAAACCATACCTTACAACCTGCAAACCATCTCTTCAGCTACCCCTAATAGCCCTTTGCCAGCCCATAACTTAGCAATAAGACCATAGTTTTAAAAATCGGACCGGACCATCCGGGCTGACCGGTCCAACAATTGGCTAGTCATGGTTTTGGTTCGATCCGGTGAGTTAAGCCATCTAAGGGGTTGGACCAGTGACGGATCGGGTGAACCAAAGGTCAAACCGACAAACCGGCTAGTTCCCTCCGAATTGAAATTTTTATTTTTTTTCATTTTCATCAAAATGACATCATCTTGATCAATATAAATAGTTGCATTTTTTTCTTCGCCATTCCTCTTCGTCAACAAACCCTACTCGGTCGCCTCTTCCCATAGTCTAGCTCCCCAGCCATAACCACTCTTCTTGCAACACTATTGCTAGCGTCGGTATTGTCACCATTGGTGCAGTCGCCGTCGACTAGAGTCTGAAATCAATTTTTTTAGTGGTTGTGACTGTGAGTTCATTAGTTTAAGTTGTTTAATAGTTTAAGTTTTTATTTTTTAACTTTAATATTGAATATTTTTATATTTTATGTTTAATATTTAATGCTTTAATTTTTTTTTTTATTAAAATTTGTTATCCTTTATTTATTTATTGCATATTAAAATTTGAATTTATTGAATTTATTTATTTATTTATTGCAATTGAAATTTGAATAATTTTCATATTTTATTTAGTTTAGATTTTAGATTATATAATATAATATAATATATATATATATATACTTTATTTTTATTTTATTTATTTTAATTTTATATTTACTTTAAAAAAGTTTATTTGAGTTTAAATAAATTAATGAAATCATTGAAAACATTAGGAATTCAAACAATTGTATAATTTTCAAATAATTTTCTGATTTTCAAGTAAAATTATGATTTTTAAATTTTGAATAAATTTTTTATTTGAAGTAAATTTCTGATTTTGATTTTGATTTTTTTTTTTTTGTAATAGTTAATAAATTTCAAATTCTTTAATTCATTGATTTTTTTAATTGTCGATGACTTGAGTCTTTAAAGTAATGTGGGGTTACTTTAAATTGTTGATGACTTGATTTTTAAAAAAAAATTAAATTGTTGATGGCTTGATTATTTAATTTTATGATTGAAATTATGATTTTTGTTTACAATTTGATAGAGAAATAAAGAATGGAATCAAACTTAATCTCATCCTCCAGTCAAGATGCAATTGTAAATTCACAAATAAGTAGAGGCAAGACCAACCCTGAATGTGAGCATGTTTCTGAAAAAAGATATGCAAGTGGAAAGAAAATTCTTGTTGTTTGTATTGTGAAAAGTTACAAAAGGTGGGGATATTCATAGAATGAAGCAATACCTTGTTGGTATGAAAGAGGATATTGGTCCATGTAAATCGGTTTCTCCTGATCTTAGATTTCGAATGAAAAATTCTTTATAAAAGTTTGTGAATTCCAAGAAAGCAGCCCAAGAAGCATATGAGTATAGAAATCATTATGGTTCTAATGTGTCACAATTTGAAGGGGATATGCTATAAGGTAAAGAAGAGGTTGAAGAAATGCAAAATCCTATGGCAACTAGTAGTAGAAAAAGAAAAAAAAATCAACAATGGATAAGATTTTATACCAAGAAATACTCAAGGAGCTCAACCTTCCATTATAAGTTTATTAGCTAGGAAATAAGTTGTTTGGAGAGCAGATATGATTTGGGGAGATTATTTTATGATGTATGTATTCCTACTAATGTTGTGAATTCCTTCTACTTCAAGCCATTGTTGGATGTTATATATGCAATTGGTCCTGGATATAAGGGTCCAAATTACCATTAGTTATGTGTTAATCTTTTAAAGGATGCTAGGAAGAAAATTTAGTTACTTGTGAACTCTTATCGTGAAATTTGGGCAAAATTTGGGTGTATAATGATGGGTGATGGTTGGACAGATAACAAACAAAGAACACTTATCAACTTCCTTGTTTATTATCCTAAAGGAATATTGTTTGTGAAATCTATTGATAGTTCATATATTGTCAAGGATGCAACTAATTTGTTTCAACTATTTGATGAGGTGATTGAATGGGTTGATCCACTCAATGTAGTTCATGTAGTGACTAATAATGCAACAAATTGTGTGGCCATAGGAAAATTGATTTCTTATAAGTATAGACACATCAATTGGTCACTAGTGTAGCTCATTCTTTTAATTTGATCTTTAAGGATATTTATTGGTAAGATGGACCATGTTGCTGAACTTATAAGACTTGCATCAAAGATGACAATTTTTTTCTATAATCATGTTGCTTTGTTAAGTTAGTTGACAAAAAGAGAAGAATGGATAGAGATTCTCCGACTTGGTGCAACTCACTTTGCTACTACATTCATTATACTCAAGAGTCTTCATGATCATAAACATGACTTGCTAGCTTTAGTGACTAGCAAGTTCTTTATAGACTCTAGATATTCAAAGGATAATAAGAGTAGAGTTGCAGTTTCTATCATTTTGGATAACAAATTTTGGAATGATTGTTTGATAGTTGTGAATCTTATGGCCAACTAGTGTGCTTATTGCGTATTGTTGATTGTGATGAGAGACTTTCGATGGGATGTGTATGAAGACATGCATAGGGCTCATTTGGGCATCAGGAAATTATTTAACCACAACAAAAGACTATACAAGCTTTATACAAAGATCATAAAGCAATGTTGAGATCAACAACTAAAGAAAAGCATTCATTCAACAACTTATTGGTTGAATCCATGTTTCTAATATGATCAGGAAAACTTTTGTAATAGGCCAATAGTTATTGGAGGTGTAATGGATGTTTTTTATCAGAAAGTTCTAAAAGGCAAGCATGAAACTTTGAATGAATTGAAGTTGTTTCATGATCGATTGAGAAGTTTTGGAAGAGACCTTGCTTATTCTTCATGTGAAGTACTTCAAATCGGTAAAAGATAATTTTAATTAGTTTATTAGTGTGTTTGTTCTTTTTCATTAGTTATCTACTTACTATTTAATATTTACTAGTGTGTTTTAAACTTGCTAATGCTTTTTTTTTTTTTTTTTAATGTGAAAATGGTAACTAGATGAATGGTAAAGGCTACATGGATATAGTGCACCACATTTGCAAAAGTTGACCATTCAAATATTGAGCCAAATTGCATCGTCTTTTGGATGTGAGAGGAATTGGAGTGTGTTTGAACGTATACATACCAAAAAATGAATAGATTGGAACATCAAAGCTTAATGATCTTGTATACATTCATTACAATTTGCGGCTAAAAAATCGGTTTAATGTTTTCTTAGTTATTTTGAATTTAAATTTTTTCATTGACAATTATGAATAATTATATGTTTTTTTTTTTAGGTTTTACAACAAGAAAAGAACCTATGATCCCATTGACTATGCATGCATTAATGAAACTAATTTTTGGATAGTTGATGAGGATGAGTCAAGAAAGCTAGATGTTGAAGAATTGGAAAATCTTCTATATAAAGAAGGTTTAATTCCAATAATTGAAGTGGAAGGTTCAAGTTTTCACATTGGTTAGTAGAATATTTAAACATATAAAAGTTCAATAATTATATTTTTTTCTTCAAAAATTATTTCTTGTTGATATATATTCAATATTTTTGTAAATGACGAGGATAGTGGTGGTGTGGCTCTAGAAGGGCTTGATGTGGAGAACTTTGGTTTTCTAGATGCTCATTTTGAATCTCCATATCTCAATTTTCAAAATGAATAAAGACATGAATTTTATAGTTATTAGTATGGAAATTTTTTTATGGTTAGACAAATATTAACATATATTTTGAGTAACTATTTAAGTATTGTGGTTGACATTTGTATTATCTATTATCGATAATGTGTTAAAAACTCTTTAATAATTTGGTCATTGTTGGTTTATTGCTCATATATGGATGTAGGGTAATAATGGTTTAATTATTAATTTGATAAATATTGAGTTGATTTACATTATGAATGCATAACATCTTATATTGTGTTAGAGATATGATATATGAAGACTTTTATAGGTTAAAAATATTGTGAAAAAACTCAAAAAACAAAGTATATGTTGTCAAAATTTAGATAGAATTTATTATTTTTATTTTTAATTTTTAAAATTTTAATAATATATAAAATATATATTTATGACGTCACCGATTCGACTGTCAATCTGACTAGTGAACCATGAACTAATAACTTTTCTAGTTCAATGATCGGTCCAGTTTTAAAAACATTGAATAAGACAACTACCATAACCTATACCCCATAACCTAATATATGACTCTCACAACCAGCCTTTGTTAAAGTCACATCAAAGCCAAGTTTTTTTATTTTATTTTATATAATCCCTGCACAACCTCATCAGACCACCAAGTCTCCTGATCTCATCTCCAAGCCACTCCTGCAACTGAACCCATTCTCGTAAACCCTTTTTCCATAAACCTCTTGACCGACAACCTCGATTATATGAAGTTTCTATAGTAGTTGTTGATAATCATTGGAATGGACATCATGGTCATCTCTCTCGCTAGCTTCGCTGGAACTCATCACCTGAATATCTTCCTTATGTAGCTTTACCTTTGAGCCATGTTCTTCATCAGTGATCTCTAAGCAACTTCGTGATCTTTGCCTATGCTATTATAGACAAAGGTTCAAGTTGGGTGGAACCTAACCAAGTTTATCTGGGTCATTATCTATTGGACCATTCTAGTGATCGAAGATGAACTTTTTGGACGTCGATGATTTCTTTTCCATTCTCTGGTCATGGAGTTCAAGCTTGTTGCTAATTTTAATGCACCATTTGGATGTTCTCATTGATCTTGCAGGCCATGCATGTTGCTTTTTATCCACTTTATTCATTATGTTTGTTTGTTTTTTTTTATTGTTCCATTTTCGTTTTGATTTTGATTTATTTATTTATTTATTTTTATTACTTTGCATCTTTAAGCTATGAGAATGACGTGCAAGGTAAAAAAAAGTAAGTGATCAAGTGATACAAAAAGGATGGGAAAGTTAGTTTTCTAAGGCCCTATTTGGTCGAGAATATAGGGGAACAATTTTAAGAGTCATGTTGATTGCATTAGGTCGAGAAAGTGAGATCATGTGAAAATAGAGTTCTCTGGATATTTCTGAAGGCTATAAGGGAAGCAGCCTAAAATCATGCCAAATATTCTGTCATTCAATTTGTAACAGTAGCATAGATTTAGTCTTACAATTTCTTCTAAATTTGACTGTCATTCAATTTGTAACAATAGCATAGCCTCCTTACTGTGTATAGCTCTGTCATTCAATTTGTAACAGTAGCATAACATCCTTACTGTGTATAGTTTCTCAATCACTGTATATAACATAGAGTTTCTATCAATAAAATGGGTGGAAATTCTTCGACAATATTTGTTTCTCTATATGGTATCAGAGCACTGATCTTAAACGAGCCATCGATCCAAGTTATCACCATGTCTTTCTCCTCTGATCAAACTCCAAACTTTAATCTCCATACTCAACCTCCATCTGTAGCCGATAAACCCCTAATTGCTCTTAATATCACAACTCAAATCAATGAAAAATTGACTCATTCCACCTTTCCTCAATGGCATGCTCAATGTGAAGCACTACTTATTGGTTACGATTTACTTGACTATGTCAAAGGCACCCTTCGGTGTCCCTTCTCCGCTACTACTCATGTTGATGAGCTGCACAAAATCCACTAGGTCTGACAGGATAAACTTATATTGAGTGCTATTCTAGCTTCCACATCTCCTTCAATCACACCACTCATTGCTACGACGAAAACCTCCCATGAAGCTTGGAAAAAATTAAAAACTCTATATGCTAGCCGATCAAGAACACGTTCTATGCAGTTAAAGGAGAAACTCACCTTAATCCAACGAGAAGATCGGTCGATTATAGAATACTCCATGTTGTGAAGGCTTTGGCTGATGAAATAGCCATTATTGATTATTCAATTTCGGATGATGACTTAACCCTTTATGTGTTGAATGGCTTAAGTCCAAATTTTTGGGAGATTGTTGCACCTATTTGAGCCTGAGAATCATCACTAACTTTTGAGGAGTTGCATGATCTTTTGGTTGGACACGAGGCATACTTACAGCGTTTGGAAGCTGCGACGCAGAACCTAGTTGCTTCTGCAAATTTCACGAAGATGAAGCAATCTCCCCAAGGGGGGAGTCATCGTGGTTTTTCAAGTAAATTGGCTCTCATTGTGGGCCTCAAGGTTCTCAATCAGGCCACAACTCAAATGGAGCCCAATGTGATGGACGTCGCTCCAACAACTCTAGGCGACCTAACAACTCCAATCGGCGTTACCAGCCCAAATGTCAAATTTGTGACCAATTGGGCCACATTGCAAAGTCCTGTTCTCAACTCCATTCACAGAATGTCTCCATCAATTGTGCTACAACCTCTACTAGCAAGGAAAAAAATTGGTTACTTGATTCGACTGCTTCTCATAATATCACGAGTGATCTTTCCAACTTATCCATTCACTCCGAATATGATGGAACTGACGAAGTAATTCTCAGTGATGGTTTAGGATTGGTTGTCTCACACATTGGTTATTTGGCTTTGCACTCCCCTCGTTGAACTTTTACATTGCATGATACTCTTTGTGTTCCAAATCTTTGCAGAAATTTAATTTTCGTTCATCATCTCACAACAAAATAATGTCTTTGTTGAATTTCACCCTTTTCATTTTCTTGTGAAGGACAAGATCACAGGGGCGATCCTACTAAGAGGAGCATGTAACAATGGCATCTACACTTTTTCGGCATCAATGGTGGCATAAAAAAATGTTGCTAATGTGTATGAACGAACTTCTATTGATGGATGACACAAGCGTCTTGGGCATCTTTCGACTAAAATTGTCCATCATCTTTCAAGAAATTTTCTCTTCCTATTTCCTTGAACAAAAGTTTGTCTTCATTATATTCTTCATGTTCTATTAATATAGCACATCAACAACCATTTTATGCCACTAGTCTCCAAAGTCATGAGCCACGTGACCTTATTTACACGGATGTGTGGGGTCCCGCTAGTTATAATGGCATTGATGGATCACGTTATTACCTTATTTTTGTTGATCATTATACAAAATATATATGGTTTTATCCAATAGTCACAAAATCCAGTGTTTCTAATATTTTCCCGTATTTCAAAAAGTTTGTTGAAACTCGTTTTCAAAAAACTATCAAAACACTTTACTCCGACAATAGTGGCGAGTTTATCACTTTCAAATCTTATTTATTACTTCATGGCATAACTCACTACACCTTTGCTCCACACACTCCACAACAAAATGGTGTCTCTGAACGTCGTCACCGTCATCTTGTTCAAACGGGCCTTACACTTCTTTATGATGCAAATCTTGCTTTCTTGTATTGGCCCTATGCCTTTCAAACAACTTCTTATCTCATAAACAGGCAACTAACACCTCTACTCCAAGAAAAATCACATTTTGAAGCCCTTTTTGATAAACCACCCAATTACTTGAAATTAAAAAAAATTAGGTGCATTTGTTACCCCCTCACATGGGCCTATAACTTAAATAAAATGCAACCCAAATCCAAAGTTTGCATCTTTCTCGGTTATTCACCAACCCAAAGCACATACAAGTGTTTTGAACCTCAAACTAAAATTATTTTTCTCACGGCATATGTTATTTGATGAAAATCTAACCCATTCCAGTCTATCCCAAACCGCACCTTCCGTAACAACCCAACCCACTTGAGAATCTCACAGTTTTTTTCCTTTTTTCTTCGATGCTCAATAGGCTACCATGTCTCCATCATAGTTGTCCGGTGCACCAACCTCATCGCCACTTCCAGAAGGTTCGCCTGCCATTGTTGCATCCTCCTCAGGTAATTTTGGACCCTCTGCTCCTTTCCTTCATGATTGCTTGCCAACCCTAGATCACAACACCACCAACTCAAGCTTTCCTTTACATGACACTCAGGCTGGTTCTTCTTTCACAATCTCATGCTTTTTCTCATGATTAGCATCAAGGTTTAGCTAATACTCCAAATTTTCCAACCCTTATCAAACCCAATAATCCTCCCCAATGCACTCATACCATGACCACAAGATCAATGAACCAAATCTTCAAATCCAAACAACTCCACACCGTATCAATATTCTTCCCCTCCCAACCATTGAACCAACCAATGTGAGTCAAGTCATTTCTCAACCTCATTGGCGTGAGGCCATGTCTAATGAGCTTACTGCTCTAATGAAACATAGGACTTGGGACTTAGTTTTACCACCTTCAAATTGTAAGCCCCTGGGCTGTAAGTGGGTATTCCGAGTAAAAAGAAAAGTTGATGGGTAAGTGACAAATTCAAACCTCGTCTAGTTGCTAAGGGCTATCATCAATGTCCTAGTGTTGATTACAAAGAAACTTTTAGCCTTGTCATAAAACCAACAACTATTAGAGTTGTTCCATATATTGCAGTCATGAATGGATGGGTTTTGAGGCAACTAGATATCAACAATGCTTTTCTAAATGTTGAATTATCTGAGACCACGTTTATGGCACAACCCCCAAGGTTCAAAGATTTGTCCAAACCTAATCATGTTTGCAAGTTAAACAAGGCCATCTATGGGCTTAAACAAGCCCCATGAGCTTGGTACACAACACTCAAACATGCCATTCTTCAATTGCGTTTTCACAATTCCAAAGTGGATTCCTCTCTCTTCATTTACAACCACAGTTCCAATCTTTGTTATTTCCTGGTTTATGTTGATGATTTTATCATTACAGGGAATAATTCCATACTTGTGGCCACTATTATTAAGCAGTTGGGTGACATGTTTTCTCTTAAGGATATGGGTTCTCTTCATTTTTTCTTAGGAATTGAAGTAATTTCAACTCGGGCAGGATTATTCCTTTCACAACATAAATATGTTCGTGAATTTTTAGCCCACGCCAGTATGAGTAGTGCAAAAGATGTCTCAACACCTCTCTCTACCACTCAATCTCTTCAACTAGTTGATGGCACTACTATTGTGGACAGCTCGGAGTTCCGTAGAATCCTGCCTTCAATACCTTTCTTTGACTAGTCCAAATATCTCATTTGCAATCAACAAACTCTCGCAATTTATGTACAAGCCGACTACAAATCACTAGATAGCAACCAAACGACTCATTCAATACTTAAAAGAAACCATTTTTTATGGTATTCAAATCAACAAAGTTAGAACTCCAGTATTATGAACATACTCAGATGCAGATTGGGCTGGAAATATGGACAACCGCACGTCCACCTTTGCTTATATCATTTTTTTGGGATCTAACCCCATTTCTTGGAGTTCAAATAAGTAAAGAGTTGTTGCAAAATCCTCAACAGAGGCTGAATACCGAGCATTAGCAACTGTGGCTTTCGAGACAATGTGGTTGTCCACTCTCTTCAAAGAACTAGCTTTTCCAGTCAAAGAATCTCTCCAACTGTCATGTGACAACCTTGGAGCCACACATCTTAGTTTTAACTCTCTTAATCATTCACGCATGAAACACATTCAAATAGATCTTCACTTTGTGTGTGACTTAGTGCAAAACAAAAGCATCCAAGTCTGCCATGTACATACTCAAGACCAACTAGCTGATCTGTTAACCAAGTCGTTGTCCAAACAACGCACAGAATTGTTACGCACCAAGATTGGCCTTGCCTAGGGCAGTCCTATCTTGCGGGGGCGTATAAGGGAAGCAACCTAAAATCATGCCAAATATTCTATCATTCAATTTGTAATAGTAGCATAGATTTAGTCTTACCATTTCTTCTAAATTTGACTATCATTCAATTTGTAACAATAGCATAGCATCCTTACCGTGTATAGCTCAGTCATTCAATTTGTAATAGTAGCATAGCATCCTTATCGTGTATAGCTTCTCAATCACTGTATATAACATAGAGTTTCTATCAATAAAATGGGTGGAAATTCTTCGGCAATATTTGTTTCTCTATAGAGGTGATATAAAAGCAAAGGAACTACCTCTATTAAAGATTTTTGGCTATCGTATTTTTCTTATTTACTAAGAGAAAAACTATAGAGAAAGAAGAGAAAAGACTAAGGTTGGGAGAGATCTTTGGGAAGAGTGTTTCGACAAGAGTTAAAAGTGAAATAAAGTTTTCGATTGTTTGATTTTCTACACTTCGTCTTCCTTTCGGGTTCCATTTTCTCTAATTATTTTATGTATTCGTGAAAATCAAGCTTGTGATTTTCTGGTTTTGTATTTTTTTTTTGTTTGGATCAAATCATTTTAGAACTGGTGATTGTATTTTGTTTTCCTATTGTTGATTTGTGTTTGGTTATCTTGGAATTTTTTAATAGATTTCTACGATCTATACATTTTATACCTTGATTTGGATCATTTTTTTTTAAATCGTAGATCATTACTTCTAATAATTCCTTATTGGTTTATATCAAGTTTGTTTGGAGGCTTTTTTTTCATTATAGTTTGTTCTTTTTTTTTTTTAATTCCTATGGATTAGGTTGTCTTGAAAGATTGAGATGATTATTTATTTCTTTTTTATTTTTTTCCTCTTTTGTTTTCTCTGTAGATGTTTGGTTTCTTTGCTGCAATCATAAATTGACGTTCCTTGTAGATTTTTGTTTAAGAGAATTTGAATAGGTTATCATATGATTAGAGATTCATTGTTTTAGGTACCAATTATTAAAAGTTGATGTAATCGCATTGGAAATTTGGGATCTAGAATTTTTTTCTATTTTCTCTATGGGTATTTGGTTTGTTTGTTGCAATCATAAATTAATGCTTCTTGCATGTCTCTGTTTAATAAATTTTGAGTAGGTTATCACATGATCATAGATTCATTATTTTAGGTATTAATTATTAAAAGTTGACGTAATTTTTTTGAAATTTTTAGATCTAGGCTTTTCATTTAAGAATTGTTAACTTAATATTAGTTTTTATCATCTTATGTAGTTGATTGGTGATTTACTTGGAATTTCCATAAATCTAATCTAATTATGGATTTTGGTGATATTGAGATAAGCTTTTGGACTAATACAAAAATGGTTGAATAGAAGAGAAACAAATGACTGAATAATAATTCTAGGAAGTAAGGATAGATGCAAAAAAGGTTGAGGGAGGTTACGATATCTAGATTTTATAGTTTAAACAAGAAAAAAGAAATAACAAGAACAATTTTTAATTAATTGATTACATTAAACAATAAATCAATAAATGTAATTGATTGTAGGCGATTGATCTAGATAACCAGCAGATTACCATCTTACACGGACATATGAAAGAACAAAATATCATTGTATAGCTTTTGATCATCATAATCTAAACTTATCAA
The DNA here is from genome assembly GCF_004353265.1 of Vitis riparia. Taxonomy (NCBI): domain Eukaryota; kingdom Viridiplantae; phylum Streptophyta; class Magnoliopsida; order Vitales; family Vitaceae; genus Vitis; species Vitis riparia. Next base: position 23,051,613 of record NC_048448.1, read on the forward strand.
ATTTTATTGGCTTTAAAATCTGATTATGAAAATATAAATTCTAGTTTTTGAAAGTGCTTGGACAAATTGCATGACAATGGACTTTGGAATAAAACTCTCTATTTTAGACAGACTTGATTTCCTATTTTCTTATGAGACATAAAATGTCTTCGAATGTCTTACAAGAACTCTCTCACCCTTGTTTTCTTTAATCATTGAACTTCAAAATGACACTTTTTTATATGTTAAAAATATAATGTTTTAAACCCTTTTATAGCCATTTAGTTTTCCATTCAAAATAATATAGCTCCTCTAGGCAATAAAACTTCTATTCTCTTAAAATAGATACTACCTAATTTCATTTGACAAGCATGTTTGAAAAAGGTTTTAAAAATGATATACATGAATTGAATTTCATGACTCCGATTAATGGAGATTTGTGGATAAATTCGTGTAAATCATAATGAGATTTAACAAATCCTAACATATAAAATGATTTAAAAAATGAATTGTGTTTCTCTTAAATGATTTTCTATCTATTTAAATAACCAATTCTTAAATTAAAACTTAAATTATTTAGGGGATATTTCAATTCTTTGCAATAGTAGGAATCATTAATTTAAGGAGTAGCAGAGCATTAAACAAATAAAACAACCTTAAATTACATTATGATTTGGTATAATTATGAATTTGATAATATTTATTTAATCATATTCAATTTGTTATTGATATACATGTCACTGGTTAGATTTAAGTTTGCCCTTTAAAGTCAATGTTATCATATTTTATAAATTAAATATTGCCCTTGGAAGAAATGCTATGCTTGCTAAGCTAGGTACACAAACTTTCCCCTCACTTTTTATTTAAATTAAGGTATACGTGTGAACTTTTTTTGCAATTGTTTGTTTGTTGTGTTGAAATCATATGATGTTGAGTTTGACTTGCTATCAATATGTAATGTTTATTGTGCAATTTGATATTTATTTTATGTTGTTTAACTTTTATAAAAACACTTTTGAATGCTACCAAAGTATGTTTCCTTCGCTTACCTCTTTATATACATTTGTATTTATGTTTAATTCATATGATTGGTTAGCTTTACTTTGTTTGATCTTTGTGTTGATATGTCCTTGCTTATTGATCTTAGGTGGAATGCATATTGTATATGTTATGACATTGTTGCTTGTGAACTAATTATTTTGTTTTATGGAAGCACTTAACAAGTTATGAAGGTATGTTCTCCACTTTCTATTATTATTGCTCATTGAGTGTGCATGTTTTGATATATACTTCGACACCCATGGTATCCACTAATTTACCTATTAATTGTCATTATTTCAACTTACTTAGTGGAAACCATTTTTAGGGCTTAAAAAGGTGCTATCGTTATGATGCCTTTCTGATAGGTAACTTAACCTCTAGACTTAGACTCAAGTTTTCAAAGACATGTTTTTTCAAATCAATGAGTCATTTTTTAAAGGTTTTATTTATTATTTTGTTTTCCTTAAAAAAAAAAAACAATAATAAGTGACCACTTCAATATTTATAAAATTAGTTTTTTATAAAAAAAAAAAAGTGACTTTTGCTCATTCACATGGAATGCATGCGAAAAATGTGGGCCCACACCCTCCATCTATCTATGCTATATAAAAAGAACATGCTAGATGTTAAGATTTTTATACCTAAAAAACCTATTTAAAATATTTTGTTACCCTATATGTTTAGAAAACCCCCCATAAGTAACAAAAATTCTAAAAACTAATTCAGTTTAGGCTCTTAATGTTTTAGTGATAACTTTCTAACTGACAACTAACAACTCCAACAAAAAACTTATTTTCTTATAAACTTACTAAAAAAATCATTCAATCACCATGTTGCCTTTTTAAGTTCTCATCATTGATTCAGTTGACACTAGTTCCATTCCCCAAATGTATTGCCTTTTGGAAACCCCACTAACATTATAGCAAGTTATTTTGTTATTTTCTTCTTCTTCTACTACTTCTTCTCTCTCTCTTTTTTTCTTTCTTTTTTCTTTGACTATATTACAAGTTAGTCTCAAGTATTACGATTATTCATAATTTACTCTCTTTATTGACTTTTAAGATTTGAGTTTGTCACTTCAATGTTTTTCTTGATATGCCAATGCCCTAAAAAACTTCATTTAGATGTCTTTATTACTTGTAAGCCCATCATCCGTAGTTTCAATTCTTCAATAATTAAGACCACTTGTCATCTTAGCCTCTTTATTCACCTATTTTTTTTGTTGTTCAGATTTACATAATTAAAAAACCTTTATAAAAAATCTTTAATAATTAAAAATTCTATTCCCTTATCCAAAAAGATATTTAATAATTAAAAATTCTATTCGTCTCACTCTTTCTTCACCTATATAAAGACCTACACCCACCTATATGCATTCGCAACATTTGTAAAATTATAATTAAAAAAAACCACTATTTCTGATTTTTTGTTTCATAGTTATTCTCTACTTACTATTGTTTTTTGTTATAGAATATGCATTCTATATGTTTACCTTAGGTGGGTGTTGGTTTCAGGTACAATATTTTTTTTCCTTGTTCATTTTTTCTTCATTCTGATTAGTTGGTTTTGGGTATAGTACATTTTTTCCTTTTGTTTTTTTATTTTTATTTTATCTTATTCTGATTATTTGTTTTGGGAAAGTTGTGTCTTGGTGGGCTAATTTTTTAAATATATGGTTTTTGGAACCTAGGTTTGTGAAATATTAAAAACATCTGTTAATGTGGAAACTTATATGAGTTTCATGAACTCTGAGCCGCTTGTCTTTTTTGTACCAAGATTGTCCCTCCTGCTATCCAGGTCAGCAGCATCTGTAAGGCACGTCAGCACGAGCTGAAACTCCAAAATCAAATATTAAGGTTCCCACAAAAACACCCTAGCCAACGGTTCTTTCTTCCATCTCTCTCATTTGATACCCATTCCTCTCATCTGTCTTCACTCTATCACTGAGGTGATTTGAGCTTCCCACAAAAATAGTGAAGCTGACGGTTCAACACCCTAGCCGACGGTTCTTTCTTTCCTCTCTCATTTGATACCCATTCCTCTCATTTGTCTTCACTTCGTCACCGATACGATTTGAGCTTCCCACAAAACCAGTGAAGTCGACGGTTCAACACCCTAGCCGATGGTTCTTTCTTCCATCTCTCTCATTTGATACTCATTCCTCTCATCTGTTTTCACTCCGTCACCAAGGCGATTTGAGCTTCCCACAAAAACAGTTTAGTCGACGGTTGTTTCTTCCCTCTCTCATTTGATACCCATTCCTCTCATCTTTCTTCACTCCGTCATCGAGGTGAAGTAGAGAAGCGTGTAGAGTTTTTAAAAAGTTCTGTCATTTTAGTTGAGAAGGTCTTAATTCCATTTGTCTCATATCAGATTTTATCTCCCGAGGTAACCCATTCCTTCCTTATTTTGCATTGGCATTCACATTCACGAAAATCTGTTGTTTGTGTGGGTTTTTTCTGAACTAGGTGTGGCTCAAATGTTGGCATTTAGGATTTGGTATTGAAAATTTAAATCTGTTTGTAATGAATCATCATCGTCTTTTTCAATTCCATTGGATTATCTGAGTTTTTACTGTTTTTTTTTTGGATTAGCAAATTCTCGAAACTCTGTTGTTTTGATATAAAATGAAGGCAAGAATATGGGTTGGGAATTATTTTTCTAAAGAACCCATTTGTTTTGGTTGTGGTTTAGAATTGGGAAAAACAGATATTGAATTGATTTGCCAAAAAAGAATTTTTTTTTTTTCTTGCTGTTTTTGGGTATTGGGAAACAATGCATTTTTAGTGAAACCCATTTATTGGATTGTGTTTTGGATTGGGCTATGCAATGGTTTGCCAAAAGTGAACACTTTTTCGGGATGATGTTTTTCTTTTGAGAGTGAAATAAGTGCTTGTGAAATGGTGATTTTTAGATTCCAACTTACTCAGGTTTTTGGGTTTTTGTGATATTGATGGTTGATGGGTGCTAAAGTTTTCGTTGTTTTTTTTTTTTTTTTGTTTTATATGTATAGTTTAAATTCACGTCCCATTAATTCAAATTTTTTTGGTTAGTATATGTTACTCTTCTTGTTGATTAGTAATTGATATTGATTTAGAGATCCCTTTTAGAAGATGGAAATAGGAAAGGCTATATAGGAACTATTGGTATCTATGCAGTGGTTTAATTTCCTTCAGAACTTTTTTGGAACTATGGAATGCAAGTAGAATGGATGAAATGCATTTTGATCTATATATTGTTTTTTTGTTTGTCTGTGACTGCTCCCATTTAACACAAAATGACGTAGATTTGATAATTTTATCAGTTTGATTTTCATATATTTATATAAATTACTTTAACTATTAGGCAGTTGCTATAAATGCTTAGAAAAAAGAATATGGGTTTTCAATAGTTAAAATTATCTAGTCAAATTTATATTTTATCTATACAAGTAAAAATTATAACCCTTAAATGAAGTAACTAAATTTTAATTAACGTAAATTAAGAAATGAAAATTTTTTAACACTCTAATCTTCAGATAAATGGTTCTTTATGAATAAACAGTGTGGGGATGAGGCAGATCTCCATGGCTGACCATAAAACTGTTTCGATTCTGTCGTGGTGTGGTAGTTAGAAAATGTTCACTTCTCATATTAGCCTTAGTAACTTCATTCCTTAACATTAGGTAATTCCTTTGTCAATACGTAGGCCGTTTCGCAAGGATATAACCAATCAGTCGCATTGCATAGGCTACGTGCATAAAACATACTCAATTGCGCATCGTGTTTTATTTTGGTGATCAGTTGGTTAACCTTATTCTACTGCTAAGTTAACCTTATGTACTAGCTCATTATTCATAAAAGTACGACCTTAATCGACTATAGGTACTGCCTTAGTCAACGTCAGGTACTACCTGAGCCCACCTTGGGTACTAGCTGTGTGATGATTGGAAACTACATTTTATTCAATTGTAGATAATTCATATGTGAATAAAAGTTGTCTTTATTTTTAACCCAATGGGGTCAATTTGTGAAACATAGGACCCACAGGCTGTTTTCAAGCCATGCATAAATTAAATTGTATTCACTTCCACATACAACTTATCATGACATTATGTGTTTGATTACTTTGCTCATTTGGTTCCCTTTACCCTTACTATAGACTGTACCATAGGTACTATTTTAATTAACCTTAGGTCTAACCTGAGTAATCTTTAGGTACTACTGTAGTTGGACTTGCACATGACTTGTATGCATCATCCAATTATCATGTTTGAACCTTAATTGCATAGTTCCTTGTTGGAATCTTCGAAAGTGCGTATGTGACGCTTATATATTTCCTACATCAAAGTATATGGAATCAACATACATAATTCCTCAATCTTTCATTGTTGTATTGTTTGTAACAAATCTTTATGTCACTAAAGAAATGGAAGAGGAGATGTTTTGTTACATTCATGAAGGTGGTGAGCTTGTTAAGACAGCTGTTGGATCCGTCGAATATAAGGGTGGTCGGACCAATGACATTGTTGTTAGCAAGAATATCTCACATTCTGAATTCGTTTCAAAAGTATGTGGTGAACTTAACTTGGAGTCCAATTCAATAAAATTGGATTTCACAGTGAAATTTGACCCATCATGTCTACTCCCATTGCATAATGATGCCGACATAGTGAAGATGTTCAAATTCAACGACATGTTTTTTCATGCCTATGTCTTCCAATGTACTGAAGGTGGTGATGGCTTCATTTGCCCTACTAGGTACCTAATGTATTTCCACAATAATGTTCCCTTTTGTATAAGCGTTTTTCACACCTAGGTAGATGGATGAGCAATTTCTTTCCTTGTGTTTTTTGCAGTGCCCCAACACCTATTGATGCTTCAAACTCGGCTCATGTTTCCTTTATTGGCGAGCCCCCATTGCATATGTCTAATGAGTCGCCCACAATTGAGTCATTTGGCTTTTCCCAAAGATGCGCTGAAGCAAATATCGTTCAACTTTAACCAAGCCGATTCGAACATTCAATTGTAGGTAGTGGACAAACCTTCCCAAATGCCTCAGAGTTTCGAGATGCAATCTATTTGATGTCTTTGGCTAGAAAATTATGATATTCTTACAAAATAAATAGTCCAAAACACATGACCGTAGTATGCACAATTGAAGATTGTCCTTTGGAAAATCACTGCCCGTGCAATAGGGGATTTGAACATTGTTTAAGTACACACATTCCGAAATCTGCATAACCATTGCTTGGAAGATGTTGCCTTGTCTCAACCTTTAGTGAGATCCACTCGTGCATCCTTGGTCATTGATGATGTCATTCGATCTACTCTTGAATACCAACCACGACAAATTTGTAAGGACTTTGTAAGGCAACATGGCTTTTCTTCGTAGTCTTTTGTTAAGGGTTTTATAATTGTAAGGGAATAATGTTAGCTTTTCTTCATAGTCTTTCCTTCACTTTTCTTTAAGGTTACTACCATCTTTGCCTCATCGCCAAGTTGGACTAGGTTTTTTGTGCATCTCATCGATCAACTCTACGATCATGATGCACTCAGGGCATTAAGTTTTGATATGATTGATGTGATTGTATTGGATTTCATTTTAATGGGATTGATGTCATGTAAGCATTATTTATTAAATAAATAATTTTGGATTCATTATAAAATATTTATTAATAATTATCCTTATTTTTATTTAAATATTTTTCTTTTGATTGAAACAAGAATACAATAGAAATCCAAGAAAAAATAAATAAATCTTTTAAGAATTTTTTTTTAATTATTTATGATATAGTGAAGATAATTATGATTAGAGTTATTTATGTCATTTTATATATTTATATATTATTTGAATTAATTTTAGAAAATCTAAAAATTATTTACTTTAAATAATTTTTAAATTATGTATAAAAAAATTCTAATTTAATTTAAATTATTCTATAAAAACTAAAGACTTTATAGAACCCAACATAAAAGGAAGATAAATATTATTAGCATAAAATAAATATTAATATAAATAAAACATTGTCTCATATATATTTGAAAGTAAATATTATATCCCTCATCAATATTTTATTTATTTATTAGGCTAGATTATGATAAATAAATATATATTTTTTATATTAAAATAATTTACTTGATTAATCATAAATATATTAGAAAATTATATTAAAGCATTTTAAAATAAAAGGTAAAAAATTAATCAACTCATGCAATATCATATTAAGGTATATAAAATATAATATATAACAACATGATATAGAATATTAGTTTTATTATTATTACATAATATCACATTATGTATATTATAAAAGAAGCAACATTATCCATTATAATAATATATCTCTTAACAAACATATAAATTTTATAAAATTTTATTTATATTTTGTTCACAATTTTTGAGCTTAAAATCAAACAAAATTTCACAATTCTTTTTTAAAAAATTATTTTTACTTTTCCTAATCAAACATTCAAGAAAGTAAAAATAGAAAATGAAAATTGAAGGTTAAAACTAACAAAACATTTTTTCAAACTGAACACAACATAATCATTAAAATTAATTCTCAAACATTAAAATATTAACATTCTACATTTCTAAAATTACTATAATAAATTTTAATTTATCTTTTAATGTAATAAAATTGAATAATATATTTGATATATATATATATATATATATATATATATATATATATATATATATATATATATATATTATCGATTAATATGAATTATTATTATATTATTTCATTTCATATATTATTTTAATTAATTTAAATTATTTATAAAATAACTAAATTGAAAATTGAAAATTAAAACTGAAAAATGTTTTTCAAACTCAACACAACATAATCGTTAAAATTAATTTTCAAACATTAAAATATTAATATTCTACATTTCTAAAATTATTATAACAAATTTTAATTTCTCTCTTAATATAATAAAATATTATTGAATAATATATTTGATATTTATATATTATTTATTGATTAATATGAATTATTAGTATTCTATGTCATTTTATTTATTATTTTGATTAATTTAAATAATTTATATAAGACGCAAATCTAATTTAAATTAATTTATTAAATATGGTAAAAAAAAATTCTCACAAAAGTTCCATGTAAAGAGGAAGATTTGAGAAAGATTAGAAGCTACTTTACCTCTGAAGTATAAAGTTTGTTAACTTTGCTAGAGTCATATAGAAGACTAAGATATGCATTTAAAATAATAAAATCAAAATTTTATAATTACTAATTAATTTTTGAAGTTTTATTTCTTCCAACTTACTCTACCTATGTCATGTACATTTGTATTAATGACTTAGTTTTAACCTTTGTATTAAAAGAGTCATTCAATGATACTAATTTAAATGATATAATAGACATCAATTTAAACTATATAATAGAATATCATAACTAGTTATTAAAAATTAATTTGCAAACATTAAATAATCTTATATCTACCATAATAGATTTTGATTTAGTTTATTTAGTCAAAAGAGTGATTTAAGTTGTATATATTAATTTTAGTTTTTATATAATAAATTTATTATTTAGAAGTGAAATATATATATAAAAAAAGAAAAAATAAAAAAGAAAGCACAATGTCCATGACATGTACTAGTGGGATGGACCAAATTTTAGTTTTCCAATGGAAGGGGCTCGTACATGCTCTGCAGTACCCCTAGTGGATACTTTGCCGATATGAAAAGTTCTTAATGTTAGTTGAGTACTTGATTCTCGATAGATTGTCCCGTAATAATACCTACAACTTCCCCTAATTGGATCGGGTCATCATAAGTAGGACTCCAACCATAACATAGCTGACAAGTCCAAGATGTGCTCTTACAAGTAAAGGGGGTAATATTAAAAAGTTAATAATTAAATTATAAAAACAATATCATCCAATGTAATCTGTGGGTACATGCATAGCATGTGTTTACCTACTAGTAGGTATATATAAATCAAACAAGTTGCATTCAACTGTTATGAACAAATCAGGTTGGTGAAATATTAAATTCTTGGTCAGTGCAGGCCCTTTTGTTCTTGTTATCATACATGCATTATGAATTTATGAGCATCCAAAGGACTGCTGCGTCTTCCCTCGTCATTCTTCATTGTTGTGAAGATCTGCCAGCTCCTTTATTAACTACACCTCTTGCTCTTCATTTATTAAAAAACCCAAATAAACATTATGCATAAATTGGGTTTCCTTCTAATATAAAGAATTAATAATTTATTGGATAGTAGACATGGGGGAATTAAAAAAAAAAGGGAAGATTTGTAATTTTTTTTCTCTTTTTTTGTGGTTAATTATTTTTTATATAAATTTCTCTTAAAATGAATTCATTTTAAAAATAGATTAAATATTTTGTCACATTTAAAAAATAAGAGATTACGGGCTTGATAACTATTTCTAAAAACAGTTCTAAAAAATAATTTTTTAAAATAATTTTATGATATTTTATAAAATAAAAGTATGTTTGGAAACCTAACATATTTTTAACATATTTTTAATATTTTTAAATATGTTTTAAAAATAATTTTTATGTATAGTGTTTTATTTTTAATCATTTTACATATTTGTATAATTATTTTTTTAAACAACTCTAAGAAAATAAGTGAAAATAACAAAAAATAACTAAAAGATGTTATCTGAAAACATACTATTTTTTATTTTTTTTATTTTTAAGAATAGAAGATAGAAAACAACTTTAAATTATCATATGTATTTTTCACCCTAACCAAACTAGTACTTCTTCTGCACTGACTTTACCAATTAATAATCTATTTCTTGTTTTCAACTTTACAGAACATTGAAATTCAAACTTCAAATTTAGAAGATTAATGTTATGTTTGGTATATGAAAATTTCAGAAAAAAAATATAAATTAATAAATTATTTTTATATACTTCTTTAAAATTATTTCACTATTTTTATATAAAAATAAATAATTTTATACTCGACTATTAAATCTTGCATGAAAATTTATTTTACTTGTCTCTTTAGGTAATTTATTATGAACGACTTCTTACCAACTCCTTTGACCATAAGAAATACGACATTCACAATTTGTCTCAAGCAAAAGAAAAAAAGAAAAAAAAATTATTCATTAAATATTCATGGTATGCTCCTTATTATAGGGTTCATGAATTATAATAAATAAACAGTACGAGTTGTAAGGTATATTAGTAAAAGCTTCGTAATTGCCTTAATTATCCCATGCAAATTATTTTCTTGCAACTATTCAATGTCCTTATAAAAATTTTCAATACCCTTTCTATTTTTTGTTATTAAAAATAAAAAATAATTTTAATAAATTATTTTGTATTCTTCTTTAAAATCATTTCACATTTTTACATAAAAATTGAACAAAATTTAGTACTTGTTTGAATGTCATTCATATATTATTCATTATTAAAAGTAGAAAATAGGAGTAACTTATATATATAATAATGCGAGAACTTTTACATAAAAGCATGGACTTATCTTATCATTCTTAAAATTAACTTTTAAAATTTTAAAATTTTTTAAAATTAGGGTATTATAAACTTTTTAATACCTTAATTTTTTAAACAACTTTTAAAAGTCATTCTTGTACTTTTATGTTAAAATTATTGATATTTTTGTTTTTAAAAATAAAAAATAATAAGTGTAGCCAAGATACAGTACAACATATAAATTTTTAAGTAATTTTAGTTATATCAAATTTCTTTGCATGGTAAATCAAATATTAGAAAATTTGAGCTTAGGAATATTTTTTAAAAATATATTTTTATTCTTAAAAATGATTTTATTTTATTTTTTTTAACTGAAACATACATTTGATAATTTTTTTGACAAAAAACAATCTTTTGAAAACTAATTCTATGTTTCCTAAGAAAATATTTTAATTATTTTTAAGTTGTTTTATTTATTTGTTGTAGGAATTGTTTTATATAAAAAATAATGATTCAAATATATAAAAAAAATTAAAAATAAAATATTATATATAAAAGTTATTTTTAAAAAATATTTAAAAATATAAAAAATAATTGGTTAATATTCGAAGTTCCAAACAGCATAGAATTATTTTTGAAAACTACACCTAAATGGAGTTTCCAAACAAACCTATATATTCTTTAGATTTTATTAGATTATGAAGTCTCAATTAATCTTATCGTGTTTCATTCGGGATGCTTATTCTTTTCTTTTTTTTTTTTTTTTTTTTGGGTGTGTGTTTATGGTTTTGTTAACCAAACATAAATTGGTATGCAACAGACTTCAGAGATGATGGAAATTATTTGAACAAGAGAGCTTTGACTCTTTTATTCACACCAAAGATGCGTTGTCTTACAACCCAAACTTGTCACGTGACCAATATCTTCCATCCAAATCAACCACAGCTAAACTAGGTTTCACTCTTAGGGCTACAAGGGATTACAATTTTTCTTAAAAAAAAAAAGAAAAAGAAAAAAAAAAGGATTACATTTTTTCATAAAAAATAAAAAGAAAAAAAAGAAAAAAACCGAAAATAATACTATATGCATCACTTTTTATAAATTGATGTGATAGGTAATTGATTAGAGGTTAAAAATATGATGAAATAATTTTTTTTTCCATATCATATTTTAAGTCATCAATAATCACCCATCATTTTACAAAAGCCAAATAATATTCATAAAATTTTCTTTTCCGGAAAAAGATTTTTTATTTTGAAAAAAAGAAAAAAAATGAAAATATTATTTTCCAAAAATAAAAATAAAAAATATGATTATTTTGTTACCATGCCGTGACTGGGTATCTGTGAATGCAATCTCTCCATGGATTATCATAATCCTCAGGAGAGTCCCTCAGGCATTTCCACGCCAAACTGCAGACCTTGAACCCAGTCCCAAACGCCAGCATCCACATCCTATCACCTTTCTTCACCCTCCCTTTCGCTTCAAAATATGCCAGTTCGTAGAACACCAGGCTACTCGACGTGTTCCCGAATCTGTGCAGACTCATACGAGCCGGCTCAGTCACTGAGTCACTGAGCTTTAGAACTCGCCCCACCTGCTCTATCACCGCTTTCCCACCAGTGTGAATGCATAGGTGCTCAAAAGCAGTGGTGAAGTCAGGGACAATGGGTTTGGACTCTCCGCCGGAGATTGTAGAGGTTATGACTGAGTAGAGATAATGAGCGAGCTGACCCAGTGGGAGGACTCGGGGTGCGAGTTGTTTGATGTGATGGTGAAGGTTGACGCCGGCGACTCGAATGAGGTCTTTGGTGAGCGCGACTCCGGTGGTGCCGTTGTCGTCCTCTTGTTGGAATGCAGCTCTGTAGGCGCTGTCGTCGGCGCCATGGTGGGTTCGGAGGGAGTGGGTGAGTTCCATCTTGGCGACTCGACGGAGACTCTGGTCGTTCGTCATGAGCGCGGCGGCGCAGCCGACTCGGAAGATGCAGTTGGTGACAAGCATGGAGCGGTTGTTGCCGCCGTACCAGTTCAGGCTGATGCTCTCGGTGACGACGACAAGGGCGTAGAGAGACTTGCGGCTGGCGCGGAGTATCTTCGCCGCTAAGTCGATAGAGATCAAGCCAGAGCTGCAACCCATGCCGCTGAGGTTGAAAGTTTTCACATCCGGTTTGAGCTTGTAATGGTTGACTACGAGGGACGAAAGCGATGGCGACGGCGAGAAGCTACCGGAGGTGATGATGACCACGTCGATTCTACGCGCGTCTATCCGGGTCTTGGAGAGAAGCGCATCGATGGCCGATAACATCCCTTCTCGGGCCTCATCGACGGCGTATTCGAACTTGGGTTCACAGCTTTCCTCGAAGAAGAACTTTGGTGCATAAGTCTCGTCGCCGAGACCGGACTTGAGGTAGATGCCGCGCATGAAGGCTTCACTCTCGGCAGAGAAGCTGTGGCTCCGGCGAAGAAAGTACTCAGAGACCTCGAGGGTACATCGGCGGTCGCTTGCCGGCTTGAAGCAGGCATAGTTGAGAAGCAAAACAGGACGTGGGCGCGTAGAGTAAAAGTAGAAAAGAGAGAGAAGTAAACACCAGGCGCAGGAGAGAGAGACAGAGGTGGGGGCGGCGGAGAGGAGACGGAAGAGGTAGGTGAAGGGGGTGCCAGATAGGAGGGTGTGAAGGAGGAGGGTAAAGAAGAAAAGAGAGGCGAAGGAGAGCTGGAGGAGTTGAATGCAGGTGAGAGGAGTAAAGGGTCTCATGGCTGCTCCTTCTCCAGATCTCCAAATCTCGAAAGGGTTTTGGGAAAATGGGATAAAGATAGCAGAGATTTATATGCATGGAGAGATGGGGGAAACTTCAAATGGCATTAAATTTTACAGTTGTTTGATCATCTTCTTCTACATTAATGGACCGTTGGCAGCGGTAGCGCTGTGGCGGGCAGCGGGCTAGCACTACACACTAGATAAACTATTTATTTATTTCTTTATCTTTAATTAATAAAAGACGATAAAACCCACATTCATCATGTCATCATGAAGAACTTCCTCGAAAGACACTTCAAAAAAAAAAATAAAAAAAAAAATGAAAAGAATGGCCAATTTTTAAAAATAAAATATCCTAAATTGAAATTATTATTTTTAACCGACAGAGTTAAAGTAAGCTCGTTAACCCTTTTTGTAGATAATTTTTAATATTTTAAAATAAAAATAGTTTTTTTAATTCCGGTAAGAAAACATGTTTTACAAACATTTTTAGTAGAAAAATAGTAGTATTTTAAGGCATAATTAAAAATTTAAAGAATATTGTAAAAACTTCATCATATATAAGTATCGGTTAAGTCAACACTCTACCACTGAATTATATCATTTTCTTGTCCCTATCGAGAAATAGAATTGACTAATCCTAAGTAAGACAAAGCATCGAGATGTCACTATTTTGAATAATTTAGAGTCAAACAATTATTTGGTACCCAAAATAGTAGTATTTTAAGTAATAATTAAAAATCTAAAGAATATTGTAAAATATGTAAGTATAGGTTATTCTTTCATATCCACTATTTACTTTAACAATTTTTTTTTTCAATTTATTATTAAATATTAAATATAATTTTTTATTTAATTAAATACCTAACATTTATCTAAAATAAGAAAATCCTATCAACTACTCTTGTACTCTCCTTATTTAATTAATTAAATATATAAAAAGAGATAATAATTTAATATGGAAATTAAGTAGTTTTAAATACCATATTCGAAAACATTTAGGATGTGTTTTGATAAATTAAATTTGATTTTTTGAAGGAAGGAAAGTAAAAGATTTGAATTTCTTAAAGAATATATTATATGAAGGAATTCAAGCTATTACAACTATTAAAAGTAATATTTGATTTTTTTTCATCTAAATATGTATTTTGTATGTAGAAATATCATGTTACATAGCATTTGAATATGTAATGATTCATAAGATTTAGACTTTAGAATTTTTTTTTATGTGTTTATTATTGATCAAATCGACATAATTCAATCATTTGTTGTCAAATTGTTTTCAATATTTTTATAGTATTTTTCTGTGTTTACATAAATACATTTAAAGATTAAGCTTGTCTTGAAGAAGGAAAACAAGGAAATTTTATTTCTTGAAGAAGATATTATATGAAAGATTTCAAGTGACCGCAAGTGTTAAAAGATAATATTTGATATTTTTTTTTCTCATGTAAATATAAATTTTGTAACTAAACATACTATATTAAATAACATTTGAATATGTAATGATTTACAAGATATAAATTTTGAAATTTTTTATGAGTATATGATTAATTAAATTGAGATAATTTAGTCATTTATCAATTTTTTTTTAAAAAAAAATTATTATTTTTATATCATCTTGTTTCATTTTTTGTATTTAGGGATCATAAAATATTATTCATGATATTTTTAAATTTTAAATCAACTCTTTATTATAAACAAAAATGTTGGAAAATACATGAAACATGTGAGAAAGGATATGAAGGAAAATACATGAAACATGTGAGAAAGGATATGAATCATGTGAGAGAAAGTACAAATAATATAAGGCATGATACAAGGAATGTGATAAATAGTACAAACAATATGAGAAAAAGTAAGAAGAATGATACAAATAATGTAAGAGATGACACAGATAATATGAGAAAGGATATGAAGAATATGAAAGATTGATGTTATGTTTATGGTCAATCATAATCATTCTATGGTGGAGCAAAAAAAAAAAAAAAAAACTCAATTCCTTCAATCCCATAGGGTCATGAAGAATTCAAATAAGGCTCAATTTAGTGCAATGCTTGGTGTTGGCATAAGCCAAATTATGGATTACATGGTGTAACAATAAGGTAATTATAGCAATGTTAGCTTCACAAAAAATATTCATGTAAGCATGTTGATGTTGATTGTAGAGTTTAAATGAGAGATGGTGATGTGAAGGGTACTTTGGAATTCTTGTATGGAAAGGTTAAAATTGATCCAACGTTTTATTAAAAGTACAATGTTGATGAAGACAACTACCTAACAAACTTGTTTTGGGCGGATTCTACAAATTTTGTTTACAAAATTAATTGAAAATTTGTTTTTTAAGAACTATATTTTTATAAAGTTTCCCAAACAATTCCTAAATCAAGTTGGATAACTCTTTTTAAAAGTAGTTCCTTGTTTTTTATAATAAAAAATAATCTTCTAAATTATATAAACATCTCACAAATTTTTGTTAAAATTAATTTTTTAATATTTTAAAAACAGGTTACTTTTAGAATAAATTTGAGGAATGTTCTTTTGTTATTAGAGCATTTTGAGCAATAACTATAAATAAGAAGAATACTTTTATGAAATATTGCATTGTATATAACTACACATTACCTCTATGAGAACAAGTCGAGAAAATTATTTTTCTTAATTTAAGTTTTTTTTTTCTAAAAATAATTAAAAATTATATAAGAAACTATTACTTGAAATATTATGCTCAAGACACTAAAAAATATATCTTCATTTTATGAAATAATATCTTATACTTTTCTTTCGAAAAATAAGTTTAATATTTTATTTTTAAAAGAGATCAGTTGGTCAAATTCGAACAAATTTGTATTCAAATTATTTAAAAATTAAATGACTTCCTCAAAATACTCAAAATAAAACACCAACTTTTTCCCCACATTTTCTTTATCATAAACTACTTCCTTAAATTCTAAAACCCTTTTTTTTTTTTTTTTTTTTGAACTCCTATGATTTGGTGCCATGTGTGTGGGAAAGATGGAAAAAACCATCTTCCTTGTAGAGCAACGCAAAACAAGGGTCTTGCACATTGAAAGTGAAAGTGCAAACTAGTATACAATCCGTGTTAGAACTTAGAACTCACTTTCAAATTCAAAACTTTCATAGGAAAATATGCACTTCAAAATTCGAAACTTTTATTAGAAAATAATACTTAGAGATTTTCTACTTTTGATTTTTATTTATTTATAATTTATAGCAAGTACGAATCGAATAAAGTTTACCACTCTCTACGTGGCTATTTCTTGGGAATGAGATTAGGACACTTCATATGTTATGTCTCATTAAATAACTTTAAAGAATCAAGGAAAATATTGATAATAAGAAGATTATGAAAGATTGCCAACTATAACGAGTAGAGTTCCTTGCCGCTAACCACAAGATGTAGAGTCCCTTACCTTTTCCTTTGAGCAAAAGGTAGTGCGAGGGGGAGTAGTGCGATGATCACCACTTATGACTAACTATCTTGGCAAATTGATTACGAACTTGATGAAAAACTACCAAGTTGGTGGACAGCAAAAATCAGAGAAGATTCAATAACCAACTAATTGAACCCAATGTCCTGCAAATACAAGAAGGAAAAATGTGATATTTTTAATTAAGGATGACATTTTTCTCATCCCTAAGATATTTAGTAACCTTATAGTTGCTATAAAAATAAATGGTACACCAAATTAAATAACTTTATCCAAAAACTATTTGTGTCTTACTCCTAATATTATTAGGATAATTTTTTGTTACTCCTACAACGACCATATCCATAAATTTTAATATATATATATATAAGTAAAAATTCTTATTACAAAATTTGTAATAATTTCAATAGCTCTTTAAGAAAAACTCTTTACATTTTGTTAAAAGAATGTAATAATTTTTTTAATAAAATTTGGGGTTTTTTAAATAATAAAAAATAAAATTATTATTATTATTATTATTTTGTGTTGGTGGGGACGGGGGACAAGGTCTCCCGTCCCCCGTCCACTATGCTAAGGAGAGAAGAGGCAAAAACTTTCAATGGCGTTGAAAGTTTACCCAAGTGGTTGGCTTCCACTTGCTTCAAAGTTCAAACCTCACAAGAAGCTGCTCCACCTCTTATATGTAAATAAATATCCCTCACCACTACAAAATTCAACAAGAAAGCCCACATATTTGGTGGCCATTTATGGAAGGTAGCCTTTAGCTAGCCACGTACAAGTCAACTTTTGGAAAGGTTTTTGATATAAATTCAAGAATTCAGCTCATTCACACCTTGCATTCAAACATCAAAGTTGAAAACAATCCATTTCATCCTCAAAATCATGTGGGGTTTCTTTTTTCCTCAACTTTTTTTTTCATAGATTTAGGCCGGTCCATTGTATTTTAAGTTTGTAAGACCCCTTTCATGCATGTGAAATTTACTTAGAGCGTGAGGTTGTCATTAATACTATCTTTGATTTCAAAAAAATTGAGAAAAAAATGTGAAGGAAAGAAAGTGGGGAAAGAAAGAAAAAATTAGTAAAAATATTTTAATATTTTAAAATTTTTAATTAGTTTTTAGAGTTAATTTCATTCACCTATCTTGATGTTTTGGTTAAATACATCTAGTTTTTATAGGTTTGAAATTTCATTATGCACCTCAAAGGTTTTAATAAAATTTGATTTTGAGTGAGAAAGGGAGGTGAGTGAAAATAAGAAATAAAAATAATAAGAGAAATATTTAATAAAATTTTAAACTTATGAAAACTAATATATTTAGTCAGAGGTGAAAGAAATTAACCTAATTTTTAAAAATCCTTAATTTTTTTAAGGTGAGTCCCAAAGGGTTCTTATATTTTATATAAGAATTTCTATTATTTCCTTATATATAAAAAAAAAAAGAAGAAGAAAAGGTACTCAGATTTCACTTTATTGTTTGGATATAAACTAAAAGAAAGTTTTGATAGTATCTTTGATAATGTAATTTTATAACAAAATATATATATATATATATATATATATATATATATATATATATATATATATATATATATATATTTAAGGAAATACAATTTTTTTCTTGACTAGTTTTGAAAATTAGTATGATCATTCTTGACTCTATATTTTTTTTTCCTTTTAAGCTAGTTTTTATATTGATTGGTTTAATTTTGAGTTTCAAATTATTTTTTAAAACTATTAAACTCATTAAAGAATCTTACACATGTTGTCTTACTTGATTTGGAGTATATTTGCCAAAAAAAAAAAAATTGGAATATGTAGTTATATGTAAAAGAAAAACTAGGGTACCCAATTTAAATCAAGACCAATTTTGGTATAATTCGCTTAATTTTGTAGTTTAAACTATTTTTAAAAACTACAAGATTCATTAACGAATTCATCATTAACTCTCTTTGATTCAGAGTTTATTTATCTAGTAAAACTATTTGAGAAAGGTTAGGGAGATTAATTAGAAATTGTGTTCAAGTAACTGTGTAATATTCTTTGTTTATATATGGACTAGCCTTTATTTAAGAATGTATCCATATTCAAGCATGCACTAGCTCGGTCATTAAGCGAAGACTTGCAACTCTCCCGTTAAGTTCACTAATTTTCTTGAATTTTCACTAGGTAAAAAGGACTTCAAATCGAATGAGACTTGATGCTTGAATTTATTAACAAGTATAATAATTTTAAAATTAATTTAGAATCCCCCAAAAATTGAACCGATTAATATCATAATATATCATACTTAAACTAGTCCAAAATAATTATGTTAGTTTACACTCTACAAATAATTATATTTCTTCAGAATTTTTAATTAGACAAACAGACTTTAAATCAAGTGAGAGTTGATGTGTTTTATTCTTTAATAATTTTAATAGTTTCTAAAAATAATTTGTAACTTAAAAATCATTTATTATGAGAATTTGAACAAAAAGGCCAAAATACCCTGATAGTGATTCATGAGTAAATGCATACATTTAATAAAATAGTTGGTTTATTTGTATATTTTTAAAAATTTGTTTGTTGTTATAATTGATTTTAAATAAACTTGCATTGCTTCTTCATAACTCTTTGGTTCACCTCTTTATCAATAAGCAAAATGTAGTTAAGTGAAAGATAAAATATCTTTATGGTGGCCTGATAGTTCTAAAAGATCTTCTAAGTTCAATCACAGGAGTAGAATTATTCATTTTTGGGGTTACATATTCTTGATCTTCTAAGGGTGTGGTTTCTTGAACATCACAGACATTCACTTGTAACTTGTTCACTAGAAAATCTTTCAAGTGAACTACCTCAGGCATCCTCACTTCAAAATCTACATTGTCTGAAACTTTATCCAACCTATCTTTATGAAGCACTTGCTCATTGAAGATCACATCCCTGTTTCTAATGATTTTATGATTTTGGTCATCGTAGAAACAATAATCAAACTCGATGCCACCATAACCAATAAAGAAACATTTCTTAGATTTCATATCAAGTTTGCTTTAGTAGTAGCATCAATATGAACATAAAAAGACAACTACACACTTTCAAAAAAGAAAGGTTTACCTTTTTGCCACTCCAAACCTCTTCAGGCATTTTGCAATTTAAAGGAACTAAAAGACCTCTATTGATTAGGTAAGTCGTAGTGTTAACTGCATCTGCACAAAATGTCTTGGGCAATCCCATGTGAATCCTCATACTCCTTACATACTCTTTAAGGAGGTCTTGTTCATCATTTCAATCACACCCTTTTGTTGAGGTTTTTCAGGAATAATTTTTGTCATCTTGATCTCATTCTTAGCACAATACCACTTGAAATCATCATCAATGTATTCTCCCCTATTATTAGACTTCAAACACTTCACTTTTAAGTTTGTTTCATTCTCAATTATAACCTTCCACTTTTTAAAGACATCAAACATATCAAATTTATTCTTTAGAAAATAAATTCATACATTTCTAATTGAGTCATCAATGAATGTTACATAATAGTTGGATGCTCTAAGAGAGGCTATAGTTGAAGGCCCCCATACGTCTGTATGAATCAACTCCAATTGTTCTTCTTTCAACACCTTGTCGACTTTAGAGAAGCTTACCATTTTTTGTTTTCTGAAAATGTAGCTCTCGCACAATTTATGCCCAACAGATTTCAACCCTAGCAATTTACTATTTGATATGAGTACTTTAATTCTTTTTTCACTAATGTGCCCGAGCCTACAATGCCATAAATCTGAATTAGCATTATTGTCAACAACAAAAACCATGTCTCTGCTACTAGATGCCATGTATAGTGTTCTAGTTTTGTTCTCTCGCACAACAACCAGGGAACCTCTCATAACTTTCCATGCACCATTGGTAAAGGTCATATTATATCCTTCATCATCAAGCTGTCCTACTAAAATAAGATTATGCATCAATTTCGATACATGTCTCACCTTATGAGTCTTCCATATAGAACTATTTAACATTTTTAAATGAATGTCTCCAACATCCACAGTATCCAATAGTTCGACATCTACTAAATACACCTTCCTATAATTCTAAGAAACATAGTTTTCTCTAATTTCTTGGTGTACAGTTGTGTGGAAAGATGCCTTTAAGTCCAAAACCCAAGAATCAATAGGACTATCAATAGATGGAAGTAACACATCATGTATCTCCTTAGTGACTACATTCGCAACATCACCTTTGTTTTTTTCCTTTTTTTTCGATGCTCTGCCAACACTCCACATTCGGCCTAAATCTAGAATTACTTTTTCAATTCCTTAACTTCAATCTACCTTCATTCCAGTATGATTTTTTTTGTCATTCCCCCTTACTCCTACCTTCGAGATTTAGGCCAAAACTCAATGTTGACGCTTCACCCGAATCAATTCTACAAACCTCATTAATAAGAATTCAGTCCTTGACATCATTAAACTTCAACTTGGCACTACCTACAAAGTTACTAACTATTGCCCTCATGGGCTCCCAACTGTTTGGTAGAAATGCCCAAAGAATTAGAGCACAAACCTCATCATCAAAATCAATTTCAATAGATGACAATTGGTTAACGATCATGTTGAACTCATTAAGACGTGTTGCCACTAAAGCACCTTCTCTCATCTTTAAATGAAACAATTTATTCATGAGAAATACCTTATTATTTGCAGACAACTTTTCATACATATTGGACAATATCTTCATCAATCCCAAGGTCAATTTCTCCTTTGTCTCATTATGAGTAACATTCTTTGATAGTGTCGACCGAATAACTCCCGACACCTATCTATCAAGGGACCCAATCACCATCCAACATTCTTTCTCGTTTTGTTCTCAAAAGAGGTAAATGAAGCTTCTTACCATAAAGATAACCTTCTATTTGCATTCTCCACAAAACAAAATCTATACCATCAAACTTCCCAATTCCATGTGTCGAAATTGTCTTCGTCAACCATCACTCTCAATCACAACCAAAAGCTTTGATACCAATTGTTAGGATTAAAACACCTTAATCCTATATTCTGAAAGTGATAATAAACCAATGCAAAAAATAAAGCATAAAAACACATAAGATTTATAGTGGTTCACTCTCAATGTGAGAGCTATCTTCACTTGTAGTCATTGTAAATTTTCATTATGATAAAAAGAGAGTACAAGAGAATTCCAAAAATACCTCATCCTCTAAGTTTTTCTCTTTGTATTTTTCTATTTCTTTTGATACCCCAAAAAATAAAAATCTCAAAGTTTGCTACCCTAAACATGATACAAATAGGGTAACCAAATCACATATGTAAAATCCTCAAAATATCCCAACTTAAAATATCCTTACTAATATTAATTAGGCTCCACACATCTTAACAAAATTAAGTAAAAGGCTTGGTTTAAGTTTCACCAAATTACTTAGACCTTAATAACCCATTCAAACTTTACTCATGCCGACCCGAAGCTGCTCTTCGAGCCCTAAACAAATGGATTTTGTTAGAATAGCAATTCTAATAATGAATCCCAAGAGGTTAGCCTACATGCATATATATAAAAAAAAAAAGGGTTTGTTTAGTATGCAGTTTTGGTGCCATGGGCGACCCATTCTTGTGCGTAGGCAAGTCCCACGTACCTTCAAAGCTACGGTAATGAATGTTGCATTCAAGCGTAGACAGAGAAAGATATACATCGTATGAAGATGCCAATCAATTCCAATGCATTTATCTTCTTCTTCCTCTTCTTCAACTGCCACCTGTAGGCCCTGCCTGCTCTACGCCAACTTGGCTTTCACCTCATGCCAGATATACATTAATTAATTCACTCCTTTCCAAGTAGTACAATAAATAATACAAGAAATAAGCCACAACCCTATAAAATTTATTTCTATTTATCATTTTTGGCCTCAACCCTCTATCACAGTTGTCATATGGCTTTATGTGAATTGATTATGTCATTGGGTTTAAAATTTTCAGTTTTGGGTGTGTATATGCATGGGTTCAGTTGAAGATTAATTGTTTTTGTGTCACCCACTTGTCGTTTTATAGTCCTAGAGATGGGCTTTTGCTTTATTTAATTTGTAGTAAGTGAGGTTTCTTGCATTGGATTAGAAGTGTATCATTTGGGTCAACTTGTCCATTTTTCCTATTATTAAATTAAAATTACTTGGATTTTTTTAAAATATAAAAATAAATTAATCAATTATGGTTTGCAAACAATTTAAAAAAAAAAAATTCCTTTGATAATCAGAAAATGATAGTAATTTTTGCATGAAATGTAAGAATTCCTTAAAACAAGTTGAAACTTTTTGTATAATAATTGCTATATTTTTGTAAGAAGATATTAGGACGATAAATTATAGGTTATTGCATGTGTCATAGAGTTTAATAAACATATATTGACTTATGTTCCCCCAAAATATAGTCTTCCATGCATTGTAAATTTAATATAATTACCATATATATACCATATCATATAATATAATTAGAATTAATTAAAAACTTATATATTTTTAAATTATTTAATATTTATATTATAGAAGAAAAATAAGTGGGATGAGTTTTAAAAAAAATGTATAAAAATAATTTATTAATTTTAAAATTATTTTTTATGTTCACTTTTTTTAATATTATATTTATTTTGTTCTCTCTATTTTCTCCAAATTTTCAAGAACTAAATATAAAATTAATATTTATGTTTTTCAAAAATGGAAAATGGTTTTGAAAGTAGGGTCAGTGGCATTAACTCAAAAAATCATTTATCACATGTATCCTCTTAATGCTTGTGATATTTTCTTCCCTAACCGTGGTGGGTAGCCTTTGAAAAAAGGCCATCCAATGGAGAAGATAAGGACAATGAAAATAAATAAAATAACATTAATGCAACGAACCAAGCAATCTCTCATTAAAACCTTCAGGTCCATTGCAAAATAATAGTATTAAAAATAGTAATAATGATATAAGCATTAATTATATTTTATTAATAATAATAATAAATAAATAAATAAATAGAATGACAGATTGAAAATAAAAATAAAAAAGGAAAAAATCAAGGGTGTTTGTCTTTTTAAAATAATTTACTTTAGATTTTTTTTATGTCTTATTATAAATTTTTAATTGAATATAAAAAATCAAAACATTTAATTTTTTTTAAATAAAAAAGTAATATATTTATTTTTCTTTACTTTTCAATATTTAATAAAAATAAAAATATTATAAAAAACAAACGACTTAATACTTAATATTATTAAATATTATTTACTTTTAAATTCAATTTAAAATTAAGTTAAAACAAATAAACACCATCAAATAAGGAAAAAAAATAAAGGAAGACTTTTTTATTTTCCCTTTCCACTAATTTTAAAATTTTGTTTCCATTTATTTATGTTTTAATATTTTTAAAATCACTTACTCTCATAAAAAGATATTTAAAAAAATAGTATATGAACATTTCTTTTTAATTTTTTTTTCGTTTATACTGAGAAAGTAAATATTCATTATTATTATTATTATTATTATTATTATTATTATTATTATTAGTATAAAATAAAATATATTGTAACAAAAATCGTACAGTTAGTTGGCAAGCGTTGACTTGGATTTTTAGGGTTTAGCTAGGCATGGTGACCTAGAAGTAATGACTACCGACCAATTCAAGGTTAGCTGAGTAGAGTTATTTCATTTGGTTGCACATCCCACAAATGGTGGGTGGTGTTAATTAAACTATGTAAGAAATAACATTTAATTTTGGGAGAATTGTGTTTTCAATTCCTTCAACCACCCATAATTGATTACAAGAACATGAGATAGTAATTGATAAAAATACTCATTTAACTCATTTTTGTCTTTATTCTACCATTCTTCATATGATACTATTCTTTCTTATTTAACCATTTTTAAATTTTTTATTATTTGTTTAAACTCTTTTATAAATAATTGAAAAATCAACATTATTTTTTATTTTTAAATTATAAATAAATAAAAATTATATTAATGATTTATAGACTATTTTGGAAAATACTTTCTAAAAAAAATATTAATTTAAATAAATAAAAATTATTTTTACATTTATTTTTATCTTTTACATTTTAGAAGTAAATAATTTAATGATTAAAACACTGTTTAAAATAAATATATTCATTATTTTAATTTCTCTTATATTAAAAAGTATTTTAAAGTTTTTTTTTACTATTATAAAATAAAAGGTTTAATTTTTTTAATCTTCTTCCTTCTTTATTTTAATAACTTTTTGAACATGACTTTTAGTAATAAGTTATATGAAATGGTACAAATTTGTTTACTAAGGATTTTTTTTAATGATTTGAATTAATTGAAATTTTATTAAAATAAGAAAAATAAAAAGAAAAAGAAAGATAGAGGATGGATGAAGGGTTTTTATTTTAAGTACTCAATTAAAATGTTTTCATATGACCTAATTTTAGAAGTGGATTATATCAATGCATAGTTGTGGACCCCGCATTTCGGCTCATGCGTTTCCCACTCGATGGCGAGCTTGATTTTATTTCGAAAAATTGATTTTTTATTGATTATTTGAAAATGACTTGGAGTCGCCACTTATTTTTGTTTTATTTTTAAAAGGGTAAACAAAATAAGAAAGAAAAACCCTAAGTGTGACTCCTTATTTGGAAAAGGTGATCTACGAAAAACCGGATCGGGTTCGGGGGTCAGGTTACTTATCGGGAAGGTACGGTAGAGACCGTAGCACCCCTCTAAGCCCCTAAAGTCGGGTCTCTACTAATAGAATGAAGCAATCATGGCAATGGACGAGTAAATCAATGAGTACCCAGAATAAATCATGCACACGTGAGAATCAAAATATGCTTAAATAATTACCAGAGTGAAAGTAGGTGCGTACCTGGGCAGTAATCCATAAAGCGCTATCAAGAAATGAGGTTAGTGCACAACTAAGGAATAATTTCGAGCATGTCATAAAGCAGAATAAAATCAATCATGCATGGCAATTAAATCAATCAATCCTCCAATCGATCATAAAATCACGTATGTGGGGCCCCCACCAAAGCCCGATCGATCTTGCATGAATTAATCTCACAAATTCCATTATTCTGAAATTATGAAAATGACATTCACGCTTATATAAAATTAAGAGGAAAAAAAAAAAAAAAGATTATTTGAAAACCAAAGCGGAATTAAAACTGTTCGAGTGAAAACTAGATTTTTGAAATTTATTTGAAAATTGAAGTCCCGAAGATTATCTGATAATTGGAGCCTTGGGAATTGAATTTAAGAATAGGAATTTTGGATATTAAATTTGAGGGAAATTAGAATTTTTGGAATCGGAAATTAAGTTCAGGAATTGGATTTTTGAAAAAATGTTGAAAAATGAAATTTTAAAATAAATAAATAAATGAAACAACAATAATAAGGACAAAAATAATGATTAAATAAATGAATGAAAATATCGGAATTTTTTGAAATTGGAAATTAAATTCGGAAGTCAGAAATTTTAAAGAAATGTTTAAAATAGAATTTTAGAATGAATAAATAAACCATTAGTGATAAATTAATGTGAATATGAGAATTTTTCAGGATTAGGAATTTAATTCGGAAATCAGAAGTTTTAAAGAATTGATTTTAAATGGAGTTTTAAAATAAATGAATAAAATTCTAATGATTAAATAAATTAACGGGAGTACGAGAATTTTCGGGATTAAGAATTTAATTCGGAAATCAGAAGTTTTAACGAACTGATTTAAAATGGAATTTTGAAATAAATGAATGAAATATTAGTGATTAAATAAATTAATGTGAATATGGGAAATTTTGGAATTTAGAAATTAAAACCGGAAGTCGGAAATTTAGATGAATTGTTTAAAATTGAATTTTAGAATAAACAAATGAAATAATAATAATAAAAATAATAAGGATTAAATAAATAAATGTGGAAATTGGAATTCCGGAAATTAGAAATTGAATTTAGAAATCGGGATTTTGAAGAATTACTTAATGATGGAATTTTAAATAAATAAATAAACAATAATAATAATAATAATAACAAAAATAATGATTGAATAAATGAATATGGAAATTGGAATTCCAGAAATTAGGAAATTGAGCTCGGAAAACGGGATTTTGAGGAATTGCTTGATGATAGAATTTTAAATAAATAAATAAACAATAATAATAATAATAATAATAACAAAAAATAATGATTGAATAAATGAATATGGAAATTGGGATCCCGGAAATTAGGAGATTGAGTTTGGAAATCGGGATTTTGAGGAATTGCTTGATGATAGAATTTTAAATAAATAAATAAATAACAAGAATAATGATTGAATAAATAAATATGGAAATTAGAATTCCGGAAATTAGGAAATTGAGTTTGGAAATCGGGATTTTGAGGAATTGCTTGATGATAGAATTTTAAATAAATAAATAAAATAATGATGATTTGAATAAATTGATGTGAGAATTTAAAACTTCGGAAATCGGAATTTAAATTTAGAAATTAGAATTTTGAAAAATTATTTTAAAGATTGAATTTTTAAAAATGAGCAAATGAATAAATAACGATGATTAAATAAATTAATGTGAGAATTAAAATTTCGGAATTTGGAATTTTAAATTTAGAAGTCGGAATTTTGAAAGATTATTTTAAGATTGAATTTTAAAATGAACAAATGAATAAATAACGATGATTAAATAAATTAATGTGAGAATTAAAATTTCGGAATTTGGAATTTTAAATTTAGAAGTCGGAATTTTGAAAGATTATTTTAAGATTGAATTTTAAAAATGAACAAATGAATAAATAACGATGATTAAATCAATTGATGTGAGAATTAAAATTTCAGAATTTGGAATTTTAAATTTATAAATCGGGATTTTGAAGCGTTATTTAAAGATCTGGATTAGGAGAATTATTTAAAAAAATGTAAGTTTTAAATTTAAATAGATAAATAAATGGATAAGGTGATAAAGATAAATACATATAAAATATCGGAATTTCGGAAATCTGGATTAAATTTAAAAAGCAGAATTTAGGAGAATTATTTAAATATGCAAGTTTTGTAAGTAGGGTTTAGAAATTGGGGTTGAGAAAATTTATTGAGAAATTTATGCTTTAATCATCCATCATAAATCTGGGCCTAATGCCCCAATCCAAGCCCAAGTCCAAAGATGTCAATGGGCAAGCCCAAGGCAATTAAAGCCTTCACAAACTTGGGCTTCTCTTTTGGGCCCAACCCACTAAAATCCAAACCCATACTCATCTTCTCTTTGGGCCCTTCAGCCACGTGCTCTTGTCCTTCACCTCAGGAAGACTACGACAGAGAAAGCGGAGGTGAGAGAGGCGTCGCCGGAGGTCCTCAGAGTTGGTCCAAGCTGCCAACCTCTCGCGCCACCTCGGACATGCCCAACTGCAGCGGCCTGGCGTCGGTGGAGAGCTTGCTGCTGCAGCCTTCGTGGGAGCGTGGAGAGCCTTGTCGGCCGGAATCTGGCCATTGAGGAAGAGCTCTTTTGCTGACAGCATCCTCGACGTTGCTGCCGCGGAGCTCCCATAGCAGGCGAGCCGCGTGGAGGAATCGAACCCGGCGCTGGTGGACGACGAGGCTGCGGTGAAAATGGATGGCGACAGCATTACGCAAGGTGCGAAGTGCATGGGGTTCGCCGGAGTGCTGTAGAAGAAAAACACCGCTTCCAGAGCCACGTCCTAGGCTGGAGAGAGAGCTGACGTAGGGGGTGGAGCTAGAGAGAGAAAATGGTGGTGGGAACGATAATGGGTGAGTGTGGTGAGGGATGACAGAGTTGGGGATGTGCGTGAGAGATGATGGGCATGAGGAGATCCAAAAAAAGGAAAAAAAAAAAAAAGATGGGTATGGTGATCTCGGATGTGAGTGGTTAAACGAGGGTTTGTGAACAAAGCATGAGTCAATAATATCAAAGCACACTTATAACTCAAACTTCATACAACAATACATCAACCACTAGCTATCCATATCTGGATCAAGGGGAAAATAACCAGAAAATAACTCAAGAAAGAAAGAAAAAATAAATAAAAATAAAAATAAAATGGGACAAGAATCAGATGCTGAATAGAAGCAAGGAGTCATCAATGGCATACCTGGGGACGCTCCCTTCTTCTTCAAGCTTCACTTCCCAAGATCCCCCGGAACCAGCAAGCTCCCCCTCTCCTCTGTAACTTCTCCTTTTTTCCTCTGCCCCCCAGCTCCTGCCTCCTCTCCTCTCTCTTTCGTTTTTTTGCTTTTTCTTTCCACAGCCCTCACCTACTCTCTGCCTTCTGTCCCATCTGGCCGCCATCACCAGCTAGCCCGATCACATCCCATGGCCGCCCAAAGCAGCCCCGTTCCCGGGTGGTCAGAAAAAATATATATATATGAAAAAAACAATCAGCTGTCTCTCATGGGGGGTCTACAAATATGCCCCTCTTCGGTAGAGTTTACGAGTGCAAGGAATATGAACACTGGAGTGAAAAGAAAGTATGAATAGTGAGTGGAATGAAGTGAACTCTACCGAAGAACCAAGGAGACCCCCATAGGTACACTAGTGAAACGCAAACTCATTCAGGCTAGCAGACGAACACAAAGGCTCTAATCCTAAAAGAAAACCTATCTCAAAGCGCCTCTGAAGCCACACTAAGGACCCAATCTCTCTCTAAGATGTCTCCAAATGTGACCCAAGAGATCAATGTCAAAGATGAGTAACGGTCGAACCACCCTGGAGTACGAGATGAATATGCATAAGCACCGGGTAACGAAGTGAGGAAAGCCGAGCACGAATGCAAAACCCTGAAGGTATGATGTGCAATGCCAGCGAATATGAACGTCAGGAGCTGCGACTCTGAATGACAAGACTGACTCTAAACACTAAACTAAGAAAAATAATAGCTCTGGAAGCCAAACCAAAAAGTTGACTCTAAACACTAAACTAGAAGGCCTATAGGTGAAGACCTATGGTGGTGATACAACTAAAATGGCCATAGATGTCCGATCTATGGTGGTGAAATCTGAAAGCCCAAGGATGAAAATCCATGGTGGTGATATAATAGAAATGCCCATAGATGAAAATCTATGGTGGTGATAGCTGATCAAAGTCCATAGATGTCTGATCTATGGTGGTGATAACTAAAACAAAGCCCACAGACGAAAGTCTATGGTGGTGAAAACTGATCAAAGCCCATAGATGTCTGATCTATGGTGGTGATAAATCTGAAAGCCCAAGGATGAAAATCCATGGTGGTGATATAACAGAAATGCCCATAGATGAAAATCTATGGTGGTGATAGCTGATCAAAGCCCATAGATGTCTGATCTATGGTGGTGATAACTAGAACAAAGCCCACAGACGAAAGTCTATGGTGGTGAAAACTGATCAAAGCCCATAGATGTCTGATCTATGGTGGTGATAAATCTAAAATGCCCATAGATGACTGATCCATGGTGGTGATAAATCTGAAAGCCCAAGGATGAAAATCCATGGTGGTGATATAACAGAAATGCCCATAGATGAAAATCTATGGTGGTGATAGCTGATCAAAGCCCATAGATGTCTGATCTATGGTGGTGATAACTAAAACAAAGCCCACAGACGAAAGTCTATGGTGGTGAAAACTGATCAAAGCCCATAAATGTCTGATCTATGGTGGTGATAAATTTGAAATGCCCATAGATGACTGATCCATGGTGGTGATAAATCTGAAAGCCCAAGGATGAAAATCCATGGTGGTGATATAACTGAAAGAAGGAGGATGCCCTAAATAAGATGACAATAGGGGGATGCCCTAAGTGATAACTCGTAAAGATCGACAAATGGGTCTGACAACCATGAAATCAACATGAGACACGGTAAACCCCAAAGAGAGGGGGGTATGCCCCAGTAGAAAAGCATTAAAGGGGGTATGCCCCGGTATGATGACTCGCAAAGATCAAGAAATAAATCGAGTAATGAAAGAAGTCTGCAAAACGTCAATGAACTCAAGGATGGGGGTATGCCCCAGTATGACAACTCACAAAGGTCAAGAGATGGAATGAGCAGCGAGAAAGTCTGCAAAAGAGAATCAATGAACTCAAGGATGGGGGTATGCCCCAGTGTAAGATAGTAGTCAACATGGGACACAGAATGTCACCGAACAAGATACTCTGGGATATGCTCAATGATGATGCAGTGAAAGTGATATACATAGCCTTAATGAACAAATGCTAGAACAAGACCAAACATCACCAAAACTATGCTAACAAAGAAAACCCAAAATAATGGATCAAACAAATGCTGACCAAAACTCTAGGTCTGAAATGTAAACAAATCAAGACACAATATGGAAACTATCAATATGAGTACATCATCACAAATATATCAATAATCTAACAAGTCCTACCATCACGGAAGATGTTGAACCTAATGCCCAAAGGCATGTGAAAACTCAACCAGAAAGCCCGAGACTAGTCTGCATCTTCCTCTGATCAAGAGAAGAGGATAAGGTCAGGTAAGATGATGAAATATGTAAGCTCAAAAGGTGCAAGGCTCTGATAAGATGGGTGTAGGTATAACGGTGTCCAATGTAGGGTGTATGGGTACGTAACAAAGATAAGTGAATATCCAAATCAAACTAGGTACGCTGAGAAGGCTGAGCCCAGGGTGTCAATGACTCCATGATCCATCGAAAGCAGCAATCATAAACACGAAATGGAGTCTCAATGTCAAAATCAGCAAGGTGGCCATGCCCCAGTGTGAATGCATCATCTCAGAATGGGTAAACTCTCAGTGCAAGATGAACTCTGGGAAGTATGTGTCTGGCATAAACTGGCATCTCACATAATCATCATCGATGAGTGGGCTATGCCCCAGTGTAGACATCTCCAAATCAAACATCAATGAGAGGAGTAAAACCAATATACATCATCTGATCGAAAAGGATCTCTGCTCCTCAAGGTCATCATGACAATGTGAAGAGAGTATCTGATCTCCTCTAAAGAAAGAGCATGTCCCAATGTGAACTGGTGTCTCTAAGATCAACCGCCAATGAAAGGGTTATGCCCCAGTATAGGGCAAACCCTGAAGTGAATAAACTCCGCTGCATGCTCTCATAAGTGTCCGTCCTGGTCTAATCATCTCAAAAATCTGCTAACAATGATGAGAAGGCTATGCTCTCGTGATCACATCAAAGAAATCGCCCAATCATATCTCGTACTCCAATGTGAAATGAATCTAATCGCCTCCAAGGAACAACTATGCCTAAAAACCATCATGGACCGAAAGGGGTATGCTCCTGTGTAAAGTACACCAGATGAAATGTGTCAATCATGTCTCATGCTCCAATGTGAAAAAGGACATCTGATATCCCCCGAGGAATGGACATGGCTCAAAAATCCGTCATCGACTGAGAAGAATATGCCTCGACATAATGGTCATCCGATAGAAAAAAACTCTCTGAGATGGCTATGCCCCAGTGTAGGGTCATACCATAACTCCTGGTCCATCACAAACAGAATGCTCCCGAATCAATCCCAAGTATCGCTCACAACGTGTGATGTCATGGCCTCAGGGTGGTCTTAAGACTCAGGACGTAACGTAGGCTATGGTGATAGGGTGATGGAAATGAAGGGAAACTAGGCCCAAATACCCAATGATCAAAACCCATGCCCTCATGTATGAAATGCAACATGTATAGTGAATCTCATGAGCCATGGACCTGAGGATGCCTAACGTGAATACGATGTCGATAAGGAGACAAATGAAGCAAAATGAACTGATAGCGATATGTGGAATGATGATGCGAAATGAGTATCAAACCCGAGATGGGTTGCTGTAAGAAGAGAATAAGACGTGAGGTGAATGAGATGAATCACAAGCAACGATAAGAATGATAGTGAAATAATGAATATGTGAAGAAAGGTGGCGATCGACTCAGATCAAACATGAAGTGAAGTCACATCAATAATGAACGTAATGATGGAAAGGACAATGACTCGGAGTCCTGAGGAGAAGGTCACTCATCTCTCTCACAAATAGATATGACAAAGTAATACAAATAACATGGGATCTCGGAGAGCTCACATGCGAACTCCCAATAACGAACATACTCGATGAAAATGACCCCCAAACATCAATATACATACTCAATGATCGAGAACACTATGCACATACACACGTGCTAATAATAATAATAATATATATATATATATATATATATATATATATATATATATATATATATATATTTTTTTTTTTTTTTTTTTTTTTTTTTTTTTTTTTTTTACATATATACAAACACGCGTACCCTGAACATGAACAAATGAACCCCAAAGATGATATCAATAACAAATGGACACACTCCCAAGTGCTAAAGTAACAAATAAACTCTATCTGACAAGATGACCTTCTCAAACTAAGGATCTCTAAACCAGTGTCCGCGAGATAGATGGTGGAAATGATGTGACCATCCTCCATGTGATGAACTGAGGAGGCTCACTACTCAGGGTAGAGAGAATATGAGACAAACAAAATAGTAGATAGGATAAGGAAGAAGAGACGAGGAACACAACTAACAAGATGAGATGAAAATGCAGAGGTGCAGTGATAGGAAAAGATGATGAGAAAAACGTGCCCCTAGGTCCAAGGCTCATGAAACTCCTAAACAATGCATGCATTCACTGAAGGGCCCCTATCCCGGTGTGAAAATGTGAGCAAGGCAATAAGAAAGGAAGGCTATAATGCGCATGCGAGGCTCAATGGGCTAGCAACGGACTATGATGTCAATAAAGGTAATAAGGTACGAGCTAACCGAAATGAAGGCCACCCATCCTACGACCATGGTCTCAAACATCATGCTCTCAAGCCCTCAGATGATCAATACTAGAGATCGATGTTTATCGGATATGACCACGTCAACCCTATAGAATCATGCACCAACCGTACTCCAAATACTCCATAATAATCTCAAAGATGATCCTCTCAAAGCAAAGTAAACGGTGATCCCATCAGGCACGACTACCCATCATGAGCCAACTCTCATCATACAAGATCAATCTCTATACTCACTGCGAAATAAGTGACAGTCTCATCAAGCAATCGACCAATCCACATATCGTAAACCATCCAAAGATCATAAGCTATCCCTCGCCACGCAGGAACAACCCTGGGCTCAAACTCCTCATACTCTACCTGGTCGAATAAGAGAGGGGATGTGAAAAACTAGAAAAACTGAGGATGAAAATGTCATATAATGGTCTCAAAGGTGATGTTGTGCAAAGCTCATAATGGATGGATGTAGGTCAAAACAAAAGCAAAGTGTGGGAAGTGAGCGAGGTACTGCTCTGATCATAGGAAGATGTGTCATAGTCTCGAACTTCCTAGGTCAAATCCCTGATCCTAGGCTAATAGGCTCAATATCCTCCATGGTCAAGCCTCAATACCACAACGTGCAAGTGAAAAGATGCCTCAAGTCAAAAGTACAAATCATAATATCACAAAACACAAACACATGTCCATAAAAGAAAATGCATCCAATGAGATAATCCGATGAGTACATCATGCAAAAAGAAAGATAACAAAGACAATACTCAAGAATTGAGTTATAGTCTCTAAAAGTCAAAAGCAAAACAAGACTAATCAAGTAAAAACAAAAGCAGTGACTGGTCCTGTCATCACATCACTGGCCACAAAAGGAACAAAATCTGAGCGCCACTGTACCAAGGCAAGCCAATCATGAGTCAATCGCCCAAATCAATAAGATCAGGGACTGCTGGTGGAGGAGAGTCTACATGCATGGCCTAAGCTGAGGTAGGAATAGGAAACATATCGGACTGAGGATGCCCAAATGTCCCAGAATCAATAATGTCCTGTATGGCATGTCGTAGAGCAGTGCAACGATCAGTGTGATGTCCTGCTGACTAATGGTACGCACAATACAAGTCAAGCCGAAACTGCGAAGGCACAGGATCTGGAAGTGCCCTGGGAGCCAGAGGAGCCAAGAATCCCATGGCCTGGAACGTCTCAAAAACTCTGCTCAGGGGTGTGCTCAAATCTGAAAAGCGTCTCTGACATCTTCGATGAGGGTGAAGTCGCTCCTGAGGGACTGTAATAGCTGGAGGGCCCTGAAGCCGGGATGAAGGTCGTGTCGGCGTAGCCAATGAAATGGATGAGGAATGCTGCTGGAATACTGAATATGGGCGAGGCCGTGGACGTGAGGCACCCAAAGCAGCAAACATCGATGGAGTCAAATGTGGCAATGAAGGCATTGCTACTCCTGGAACTCCTCTCGATGACGATGGATGCTCTGACAAAATAAACTCAATCCTCTCAACCCTCCGCGTCAAATCCACCATCATCTCAGAAAGAGCAGTAAGAGTAATGGGTGTGATCTCGTCCGACATGGTGAACCTCAGCTGAAGAAGTCTAGTCTCAAGGTGCTCTGTATCATAATCATCATACCATCAATCTCTGCTCGGGGACCAATCACGACACTAAAACCGCCCAAGACTCTAAAACAAAAACATACAAGAGACAAAACAAAGCAACACACGATGCTACCCAAAATAACAACACATAAAATGCATGATAAGAAACAATGATAATAATAAAAAGAAGATAGAAACGCATACCCAAGAAAACAACAATACCACTAAGCTAAATGAGAGTACATCATGCAAAATAAGACATTAAGGTCTACTCTCGAAACACAAGGTACAAACACGAATCACTAACTATAAAACAAGACTCAAATAAAAAGAAAAGAGAACAAAAACTTAAAACGACCAACTAATAATGTAATCCCAAAAGTACACCAACAAGGTCTGCCATATCATAGAGTCTGGTGA
This sequence comes from Vitis riparia, assembly GCF_004353265.1. Classification (NCBI taxonomy): domain Eukaryota; kingdom Viridiplantae; phylum Streptophyta; class Magnoliopsida; order Vitales; family Vitaceae; genus Vitis; species Vitis riparia. The sequence goes on from NC_048448.1 coordinate 23,087,069, forward strand.
ATATCAGTGCCCTGGGTGTCTCAAACATGATGGTATAAGCCCGAAAGAGGAGGAACTGCACGTGTGGACTAGGCTGGAAAGGAATCAGCAGTCATATCTGGACCAAGATCAGTATCTGTGGTCGATACAGGAAAGCTAACCGCACCACTGTCAATAAGATCCTGTATGGCATGACGTAGAGAAGCACAATAATCAGTACGATGGCCTACCATCTGGTGAAACGCACAGAACTCGTGAGCACGAAAACGCGGAGGTAAGGTACTAGGGGGTGGCCTAGGGGCCAATGGTACTAAAAAACCAGTAGCTCTAAGTCGCTCAAAAGCTCTATCCAAAGGCATCCCCAAATCAGAATAAGTCCTCTGATGTCGCCGATGGGGACGAGACTGCTCATGTCATGGGATACTAGTCTGTGGACGCTGAAACTGAAATGAAGGTCGCACTGTGATAGTATGAGGATGCACAGAAGGGTACTGCTGAACTGAATGAGGATGATGATGCTGTAAAGGCGGGAAATCACTCCTGGGTATCTGCAATGATCTCGCATAGGGATGATAACCAGGTCGTCGATGATGAAAATCCGCAGAACATACGTCTCCATAGCTCTCAGATGATCCACCAACTCTCTTCCCCTCAGTATCTGGAGGAGGAATAATATCTGACCATAATCCTCTAGAGATGCCATCATCTACATCGAATAAAGCCTGAACCAATGATCTGAAATCCTAGAGTGGGACTCCTGTCAAATGTCGAGCAAACCTAGGATGCAAACTCCTCAAAAACATGCTTATCTGATCTCTCTCGGTAGGTCGGTCAATCATCTCTGCGGCCTTCTCCCTCCAGCGGGAGAGAAAAGAAGAAACAGACTCATCTGATCCCTGTCGAAGAAACTCAAGCTCTTTGCGCGTAACACTCGTATCACCACTGAAGGAATACTGTCTCAGAAACGCCTGTGCTAAGTCCTCCCAAGTTCTCCGACGAGATGTCTCTAATGAAGCGTACCATCTTTGTGTCATGCCGCTCAATGACAATGGGAACAAAGTGAGCAACTGTGCCTCATCTAGACCAAGAGCTTTCATAACTGTGCTATAAAGTCTGAGATGAATACGAGGACATCCAACTCCCGTATATCTCTCTATATCAGGCATCCTGAAACCGACTGGCAAAGTGGCCACTGGCACATCGTCGGGGTCATCCCATGAAATCATCTCATCAAGATCTCTCATCTGTCTAATCCTCTGCTCGAGTCTGTCCATACGAGAACGAGGATCCTCAATAATGGTAATTGGTGTGACAGTAGGTGGAATGACAGTAGTCTGACCATGCAAAGTCTGTGTAGCCGGCATCTGAACAGGTAGAACAGGTGGAGTCACTAAATCAGATGGCGTGTCCTCGAGCACTACATGCCTACTCTGCTGAGTATCCATCCTCTAACTCAAACTGGTCAATGCCCCCTGAATCGAAACCACAGAAGCGATAAGCTAACCAATCAAAATTGACTGTGAATTCGTCTATATCAGCTCAGAGATACGAATCAACCTCTATCCCACTCAACCCAGGGCACTGAACCAAGACTGGGACTACAAATAGACCCCTACAAAAGAACCCAAACAAAACGACTCAAACACGACTCATGCAACGACACGGGACGCAGCGAACAGTGACCAACGCATGATATAACACAACCCAATACATGACAGGGTGTGATACACAATCGTATAGTGACAATCAAAATTTCGATATACGATAGAATCTTTAGGGTCACATGAGTGTCTAGTGTGAGATAACTACAAATGTGACTAAAGAATTTCTATCGATGATCCAGAAAATGATCGAGGTGTGAAGAAAGTGAATGGGGTGTGAAGAACAACACTATCACGAGATCGATACTCAATCTAGACCAAAATATCCTTGATTCAACCTTCGACTCGAGCTCCATAAGAGAGAAAATGATAAGGTGATCAAGGCGAATCTCTCGAAAAATGTGTGAATATAAAAACGTGTCTTTCACCTTTCTATAATGAAAATATGAGCATCGAGTCAAAAATCGAACCAAGAATCAAACAAAGAATAAGGTACTGAGCCCGTGATAGGTGTACAGTGTAAAAAGATGATCAATGAACATATCCCAAAGTATCGAGTGAGTGACAACAAAGTGAAGAGGTGTGTCGAGCCAAGAAATGAGAACGAAAACCCTAGGGAGAAAACATGCTAAACTCATTGAGTGAAAACACAAACTAAAGCAACAAGACGAAAGGTGATCCAACCGATACTCAAACTCATACCGATCTCCGAGCACACTCAACTGGAGACTAAAAAAGGGAAAAGTGGATCCAAACTGTAACTAAAGAGGCTCTGAAGGCCCTCAGATGCACCCACGTGTAGGGAGGGAGTCCTAATCGAAAGATCTATGGCTCAACCTACAAGGTGAATGTGGCTCTAAATGGATATGGGTGGATTTTAAAGATCCCTAGCAGAAGCGATCGTACCCTCCGACAGTACGCAACCCTCTCCACGCCTCCGAAGAGACGGGGAGCTTCCATGCAAGGTGGTCATCACCTCCACACATGCACTACCTCGACATCCCAGGGGGTTTCCTATGGTGAAACCTCTCAAACTCTCAACACTCAATAGTCAACTAAAGTGCACAGTGAATGGTGTGGGTGCATCCGAAAACCCTAAGAAGCTAAAACAAGATAGAAAACACACTGGTCACACAACTATCCATGAAACCTAGCTCGGGGCTATGCAGGTCTTCAATGATCGGACTCCAATTAGCATCGATATGTCGGTCTCCTCCAGAACGCTCCCAAACATCGGCATAGCCCGTCGCTAGACCCTACTCCTAATCTCTTGCTCGGTTAAAGAACAAGCACAGAGAAGGTCTCACACTTGCAAAAGTGAGAACCGAAATGAAGGAAATGACCGAGACCAAGAGATTTGGAGGTAAGGGGATAGGAGTGCGGCCCACATAGACAAGCAGGATGCAATCAAGCAGAAGAAGGGCAGTCATACGACATGCAATCAGGCAGAGTACAAGATATATCACTCATGCACACATACAAGCTATGACAATCGGATGAAAAAGTGATATAAATATCATGCTTAAAGACGATCAAAAGAATATATAATCTAGACAATCGACATGTCAAATCAAACGATGTATAACAATGAATCCATATATGCAAGGCGATCAAAACAATCATGGCAAATATCAGAATCACTATGCTAAGCGAAAAGATAGGCAATTAATACAATCAGCATGTCAATATCTCAAACGAACATGGCAATGAAGCATAGGGAAAATACCTATCTCAAAATTCTCTATCAAGACGAATCAATCATCATGATCAACATGTCAAATATCTCAAACAAATATATCAATGAAGCATGAAGAAATTGGCTATATCAGAATCCCCAATCAAAATAATCAACCGACATGATCAACATGTCAATGTCCCAAGTGAAAACTCGGGAACTCTCAATGTGCAATCAAGAGATGAGTACCCATTGATCGACTCATCAAACGCCACATTTGCTTCACTTTAAGTTCAAGCTTGACCCTCTAAAATATCCCCAGTGGAGTCGCCATTTTGTGGACCCCGCATTTCGGCTCATGCGTTTCCCACTCGATGGCGAGCTTGATTTTATTTCGAAAAATTGATTTTTTATTGATTATTTGAAAATGACTTGGAGTCGCCACTTATTTTTGTTTTATTTTTAAAAGGGTAAACAAAATAAGAAAGAAAAACCCTAAGTGTGACTCCTTATTTGGAAAAGGTGATCTACGAAAAACCGGATCGGGTTCGGGGGTCAGGTTACTTATCGGGAAGGTACGGTAGAGACCGTAGCACCCCTCTAAGCCCCTAAAGTCGGGTCTCTACTAATAGAATGAAGCAATCATGGCAATGGACGAGTAAATCAATGAGTACCCAGAATAAATCATGCACACGTGAGAATCAAAATATGCTTAGATAATTACCAGAGTGAAAGTAGGTGCGTACCTGGGCAGTAATCCATAAAGCGCTATCAAGAAATGAGGTTAGTGCACAACTAAGGAATAATTTCGAGCATGTCATAAAGCAGAATAAAATCAATCATGCATGGCAATTAAATCAATCAATCCTCCAATCGATCATAAAATCACGTATGTGGGGCCCCACCAAAGCCCGATCGATCTTGCATGAATTAATCTCACAAATTCCATTATTCTGAAATTATGAAAATGACATTCACGCTTATATAAAATTAAGAGGAAAAAAAAAAAAAGATTATTTGAAAACCAAAGCGGAATTAAAACTGTTCGAGTGAAAACTGGATTTTTGAAATTTATTTGAAAATTGAAGTCCCGAAGATTATCTGATAATTGGAGCCTTGGGAATTGAATTTAAGAATAGGAATTTTGGATATTAAATTTGAGGGAAATTAGAATTTTTGGAATCGGAAATTAAGTTCAGGAATTGGATTTTTGAAAAAATGTTGAAAAATGAAATTTTAAAATAAATAAATAAATGAAACAACAATAATAAGGACAAAAATAATGATTAAATAAATGAATGAAAATATCGGAATTTTTTGAAATTGGAAATTAAATTCGGAAGTCAGAAATTTTAAAGAAATGTTTAAAATAGAATTTTAGAATGAATAAATAAACCATTAGTGATAAATTAATGTGAATATGAGAATTTTTCAGGATTAGGAATTTAATTCGGAAATCAGAAGTTTTAAAGAATTGATTTTAAATGGAGTTTTAAAATAAATGAATAAAATTCTAATGATTAAATAAATTAACGGGAGTACGAGAATTTTCGGGATTAAGAATTTAATTCGGAAATCAGAAGTTTTAACGAACTGATTTAAAATGGAATTTTGAAATAAATGAATGAAATATTAGTGATTAAATAAATTAATGTGAATATGGGAAATTTTGGAATTTAGAAATTAAAACCGGAAGTCGGAAATTTAGATGAATTGTTTAAAATTGAATTTTAGAATAAACAAATGAAATAATAATAATAAAATAATAAGGATTAAATAAATAAATGTGGAAATTGGAATTCCGGAAATTAGAAATTGAATTTAGAAATCGGGATTTTGAAGAATTACTTAATGATGGAATTTTAAATAAATAAATAAACAATAATAATAATAATAATAACAAAAATAATGATTGAATAAATGAATATGGAAATTGGAATTCCAGAAATTAGGAAATTGAGCTCGGAAAACGGGATTTTGAGGAATTGCTTGATGATAGAATTTTAAATAAATAAATAAACAATAATAATAATAATAATAATAACAAAAAATAATGATTGAATAAATGAATATGGAAATTGGGATCCCGGAAATTAGGAGATTGAGTTTGGAAATCGGGATTTTGAGGAATTGCTTGATGATAGAATTTTAAATAAATAAATAAATAACAAGAATAATGATTGAATAAATAAATATGGAAATTAGAATTCCGGAAATTAGGAAATTGAGTTTGGAAATCGGGATTTTGAGGAATTGCTTGATGATAGAATTTTAAATAAATAAATAAAATAATGATGATTTGAATAAATTGATGTGAGAATTTAAAACTTCGGAAATCGGAATTTAAATTTAGAAATTAGAATTTTGAAAAATTATTTTAAAGATTGAATTTTTAAAAATGAGCAAATGAATAAATAACGATGATTAAATAAATTAATGTGAGAATTAAAATTTCGGAATTTGGAATTTTAAATTTAGAAGTCGGAATTTTGAAAGATTATTTTAAGATTGAATTTTAAAAATGAACAAATGAATAAATAACGATGATTAAATAAATTAATGTGAGAATTAAAATTTCGGAATTTGGAATTTTAAATTTAGAAGTCGGAATTTTGAAAGATTATTTTAAGATTGAATTTTAAAAATGAACAAATGAATAAATAACGATGATTAAATCAATTGATGTGAGAATTAAAATTTCAGAATTTGGAATTTTAAATTTATAAATCGGGATTTTGAAGCGTTATTTAAAGATCTGGATTAGGAGAATTATTTAAAAAAATGTAAGTTTTAAATTTAAATAGATAAATAAATGGATAAGGTGATAAAGATAAATACATATAAAATATCGGAATTTCGGAAATCTGGATTAAATTTAAAAAGCAGAATTTAGGAGAATTATTTAAATATGCAAGTTTTGTAAGTAGGGTTTAGAAATTGGGGTTGAGAAAATTTATTGAGAAATTTATGCTTTAATCATCCATCATAAATCTGGGCCTAATGCCCCAATCCAAGCCCAAGTCCAAAGATGTCAATGGGCAAGCCCAAGGCAATTAAAGCCTTCACAAACTTGGGCTTCTCTTTTGGGCCCAACCCACTAAAATCCAAACCCATACTCATCTTCTCTTTGGGCCCTTCAGCCACGTGCTCTTGTCCTTCACCTCAGGAAGACTACGACAGAGAAAGCGGAGGTGAGAGAGGCGTCGCCGGAGGTCCTCAGAGTTGGTCCAAGCTGCCAACCTCTCGCGCCACCTCGGACATGCCCAACTGCAGCGGCCTGGCGTCGGTGGAGAGCTTGCTGCTGCAGCCTTCGTGGGAGCGTGGAGAGCCTTGTCGGCCGGAATCTGGCCATTGAGGAAGAGCTCTTTTGCTGACAGCATCCTCGACGTTGCTGCCGCGGAGCTCCCATAGCAGGCGAGCCGCGTGGAGGAATCGAACCCGGCGCTGGTGGACGACGAGGCTGCGGTGAAAATGGATGGCGACAGCATTACGCAAGGTGCGAAGTGCATGGGGTTCGCCGGAGTGCTGTAGAAGAAAAACACCGCTTCCAGAGCCACGTCCTAGGCTGGAGAGAGAGCTGACGTAGGGGGTGGAGCTAGAGAGAGAAAATGGTGGTGGGAACGATAATGGGTGAGTGTGGTGAGGGATGACAGAGTTGGGGATGTGCGTGAGAGATGATGGGCATGAGGAGATCCAAAAAAAGGAAAAAAAAAAAAAAGATGGGTATGGTGATCTCGGATGTGAGTGGTTAAACGAGGGTTTGTGAACAAAGCATGAGTCAATAATATCAAAGCACACTTATAACTCAAACTTCATACAACAATACATCAACCACTAGCTATCCATATCTGGATCAAGGGGAAAATAACCAGAAAATAACTCAAGAAAGAAAGAAAAAATAAATAAAAATAAAAATAAAATGGGACAATCAGATGCTGAATAGAAGCAAGGAGTCATCAATGGCATACCTGGGGACGCTCCCTTCTTCTTCAAGCTTCACTTCCCAAGATCCCCCGGAACCAGCAAGCTCCCCCTCTCCTCTGTAACTTCTCCTTTTTTCCTCTGCCCCCCAGCTCCTGCCTCCTCTCCTCTCTCTTTCGTTTTTTTGCTTTTTCTTTCCACAGCCCTCACCTACTCTCTGCCTTCTGTCCCATCTGGCCGCCATCACCAGCTAGCCCGATCACATCCCATGGCCGCCCAAAGCAGCCCCGTTCCCGGGTGGTCAGAAAAAATATATATATATATATATGAAAAAAACAATCAGCTGTCTCTCATGGGGGGTCTACAATAGTACAGATTAAAAAGGTTGAAATGTATATTTACTTATTTTAAATGAAAACAAGTAGTTAAAAATTATATAAATTATATTTGAGTTTGGTTTTAAAATATTTTTCTAGTTTTTATTTTTTATTTTTTATTTTTAAAAATAATTTTTATTTTTTATATTGTCTCTTTTTGAAAATACGTTTAATTAAAAAATAAAAACTATTTTTAAAAATGAAAATCGAAAACCTTGTTTAGTACTATTTTTTTATATGAAAAAAAAATCATTTATTCATTTATTGCGCTACTATACAATTGTATTACACTAACTATACAAGGAAAATGTACTAAATGTACAAAAGTGTACAAGGCTACCCTTTGTGAAATGTTACAATCGATTATGAGTCATTCTTTTATTTTTCTTATCACTCACGAATTATACACATATGTCATGCACTTTATTTAATTCCCGCATGCAAATTCCAATACTTTCCCCAATAATGATATATGGGAAAAAAAAATTTGACCTTAAGTCATCCACCATCGTTTCAACTAAACCATTGGAAATATTGTTAAACACTCCTACGTGAACACATAACTTAGAAGGGATATGAAATTTGTGTCATTCTACAAGGGTATTACACTAACTGTACAATGAAAATATACTAATTGTACAAAGGTGTACAAGATTATCCTTTGTGAATGATTTCAATCGATTCTAAACCACTTTTTTTATTTTCCTTATCACCCAAGGATTGTACACCTATGTCATGTACTTTATTTAACTCTCACATGAAAATTCCAATATTTTCCCTAATAATGATATTTGGGAAAAAAAAAATTGACCACAAGTCATTCACCATTTTCTCAACCAAACCATTCAAAATATGATTAATATACCTACATGGACATATAACTTAGGAAATATATGAAATTTGTATCATTGTACAAGAGTATTACACTAATTGTACAAGGAAAATGTGTCAAGTGTACAAGGGTGTACAAGACTCCTAATAGCTTTTGTTCAATTTTTAAATAACTTGAGTTTGACATTAAGACAATTATTAATAGTTTTTTTTTTCCTTTTTTTTACCAAACTATGTCATTAAAACATTCCCTACAAAAATTAACACATAGGAAATAAAATTAAAATCAATCATGTTTGAATTATTCATTATAAGTAAACTAAATAAAATATATATTTTTACTATTTTGCCTTTATAAACATAATTTCATTGTTATCAATAGAGGTTAAAAACATCATATTTAAATGGAATTAAAAATAAACAAAAATTATTTTTATAATATTTTTATTTTTTAAAATCATTAATTTAAATTATGAAATTAGTTTTAAAATTAAAAATATTTGTTGTAATTATAGTTTTGAAGATTTCATGATTTTTATCTTATTACTTTGAAAAAAATTGCATTAATAAGAAAATATTTATTTTAATGGTTTTAAATATTTAAATCTTTATTCAAAAATATTTAGGATTAGTGTGGGGAATAATTAGATAATTTTGGAATGGAGAAATTTTGAATATTTTGAAGACTTTAATTTGGCCAATTACCCTATTTACACTTTCAAAATTATTGGAAGGTTGGTAAATTAGTCTTATAAATATTTTCTTCTTGATTTATATTATATATATGCATGTGAGTGTTTACATTATTTTCAAAATAATATGAGAGATAATAAACATCATGTGTCTAATTTGCAAGTTAGAAAAAAAAATTAATAATATTTTATAAGGTATTTAAAAAGCATTTATTATATGTTCTATAAATTTGAAAAAAAAATCCATATTTGATGATATATAATTTACAAGTTAGATGATTGGAATATTTAATATATATATGAGAAATAATATAAGTTTGAAATAAAGAATAATATTTATTATATATTATGTAAGTTTTCAACATATTTAAAAAAATATTTATTATATATTATATAAGTTTGAAAAAAGAATAATATTTAATGAGGTATTTAAAAGTTATTCATTTTAAAAATACATTTGGCAATAATAATTTTTAACCATATTTCATATCAATTTGATGAAGAAAAATGATTCAACTTGGTTCCACTATTAAATAGGTGAGAGAAGGGTAAAAAAGTCAAAGAGAGAATTAGAAATGTGAGGTGATTGGTTAGTTTTTTCATTTAATGGTCAAATGTATTTTAGAGATTTTTTTAAAGACAATATCATTCCTCTCAATTTCTACTCTTTCATTGGGTTTTGGGTTTAATTATAAGTAATAGAAAGACCTTACCATAATTACCCAACCTAGTTGGGTTGAAAACACAATTCCTCCTTTAATTTTTAAGTTAAACGATAAATAAAAAATAAAAAAAATAAAATAAAAAACATATGAAAAAGATGGGTATGTTTGGGAGTGTTTCCATTCAAATTGTTTTTAATTGAAATATTTGTTTTATGAAGAGTACTTTTGAGAATGACTTTTAGGAAAGGTTTTAATGTTTTTAACACTTAGAAAATTTTTAACATTAGAAATATCATAAACATTTTCTAGAATCAAACTAAGAGCCTAAAAGTGATTTTAGAAAGTGTTTTAAAATTTTTTAACACTTAATTTTTTTTATCATTCAAGTATTAGAAAGACTAAAAACGTTTTCTAGAATTACTATCAAACACACTCTAAGTGCATTTAACAGTGATTTTGGGAAATGTTTTTAGTCTTTTTAATATTTGAAAATTTTTATTTTTCAAATATTAGAAATGTCAAAAACATTTCTTAGAAAAATTTTAAATATTAAAAATATTAAAAATGCTTCCTAAAATCACTACCAAACAAGCTCTAAAAGTGTGTTTGGTAATGATTTTAGGAAGTATTTTTGTTATTCTAATACTTGAAAATTTTTATTTTCCAAGTATTAAAAAGATTGGAAACACTTCCTAGAATCACTATAAAAACACATTTTAAAAGTATTTCTCCAAAAAACACTATAAGTTATTTTTCAATACTACAAGCGATTCCTAAAATGACTATAAAACAGACTCGTAAACACTACTACAAACTAACTGAATTTTATGTTTGAAACTAGATGTTAAAAATATTTTTATTAAATATTAAAAGAATTATAATATTTTTAAAATTTTAACTAAATAAAAATCTTATGTTCCCATTAAATTTGAAGAAAAATCCAATCATAATTTCTGAACCATTATAATTAATCTCTTACTTGTATCCAATCATGACTGTAGTTCCAAATAATAAATTCAATTATATAGTATTTATTTCTTTTTCAAACACAAAATTTGAAGCAACACTAAAATACGAAAATTAATCCCTTTTTAAAATATTTTTTAATTGCATTTTACACGTGGCACATGATATGTTTTTTTTTTTCATCAAATAAAATTATTTATAAATTTTATAAAAATGAAAAATCGTTTCAAAAGTGGGGTTCACCCACTGATAACATTAACTCAAAGCATTTGGAACATGTCTAGCATATTCAAAAGCCACTTTGCAGCGTCCCCCCCACATCACATGTATCCTCTCAATGCCTTGGCTATCTTTTTCTCTAACCTAACATGTGGCAGCCCTACAAAAAGGTCATCCAAGCATTTTCTTATCATACAAAAGCCCATTGCAAATAATCATAATTTTCTGTTTTATTCCCCAAAAAAATAAAATAAAATAATGTAAAATAAATATTGCGAATATTTTAATAATAATAGTTATAAAATAGTAATATTAAAAATAGTTGTATTAAATAATAATAATAATAATAATATCAACAAAACTCTAATTATTTGAACTACTCAGTCTAATTTATAAGCTCTTTTGAGGATGATTTATTTTCTTATAAGTCCTAAAAATGATTTTAGAATTAAGAAGTTTTTTTAATTAATTTTAATTATTATGATCATTGTTATTATTTATAATCTTTTTAATTTATTTTAGTTATTATTATTTATTTTATAAATATAAATACCTTTATGCTAGATTCTTCATGGCTGAATAAATTGGGGAAATAAAATAGTCTCTTTTTGGGTTTAATAAATTAATGTAACATAAGAAACAAACATAATATGCTTCGGTAAGGTTCGAATACTAAACCTTCCACCAACAAGGTTCATGTACCATGTTGGGTAACTAATTTTTTACAAACTTAAGTCTTTAGGAAAATTACTAATTTAGCATTAAATTTTTTTAAAAAAAAATAGTTGTTTAACATGGCATCAAAGTCTCTAGAATGTCATATGTTCAAGCCTCCCCGCATAATATTTATTAAGCCCATATATAAGCCTAAGAAAAGGTTAATTATAGTTGTTCGCTTTCGAGCTTGTGGCTACTTGCTAAAAAGCAAAATTAGGTCATATTGAAATGCATTGTATTTTTAGTGTATTGTTAAGTGCATATACGTCATATCCAAAGAAGAAAATATCAATCTCTATGGATATATCAGTAGTTGGATTTTACGAATATATCAAGATATATTGGTAAAAAATTTGACAAAACTATCAATAAGACAAAAATTAATGATAACTTATAGAAATGCATAGAAAACTTCAAGACATGATAAAATAAGAAAGAATATACATATTCAATTGTTTTCTTTAAAAATTATATATGTATTATATCTTTTGTGAGATTTTGTAATAATACACAAAATTTAAAAACACATTAATATTAAAGTTATAATATATTTCATTTGGATATATTAAAGGACATAAAAAATGATGATATATGTGTGAAATAAGGCTAATTTGATTGAGAAAAGCACCCAAAATGGGTGATAAATTGGGTGATAAAAACCTTTCAAAAGACTATTCAAATTAAACAATAATTGAAGTAAATAAGTAGATAGTAAAAGGAAGAGGATATAAAATCTTTTTGTAGTGCTTTGGTATACCTGCCCATGTCCAATCTTCTCAATCTCTTTTTTGAGTAAGGGTTCACTAGCTAAAGCTTCAAACCAAGTCTTCAATCTTTACACTTAAATTCACGACTCCAATGGGTAATACACTCCCTTCAAATTCAATACCAACTTGAAGCACTAAATGGATTTGTAGGTGAAGGAATAAATACACTTGAGTTGATAACTTTGAATGAGAGAAAATGGTAGGCAAGTAAGTTAATGCATGGAATCTCTTAATTTATAGAAAAGTAGTTTTGAACACCTTAAATTATAAAATTAGTCTCAATTAGTCAAGCTCTAGTTCAAACAGTTGGTTAGCTATTGGACCATTTAATGCATTTGTAAGTGATCGTCGCTCAACTGAGAAAGGTAAAGTCTTTGCTAATAGTACCAAGGTTCTAGAAGATAAAAAGATTTTGAGTGTGCTTGATCGGTTCTCGATGAGGAAGACTTAACTGGGAAAACCTAACTGGTTGAATCAATTTCCCAACTAATTTGACCAGTTCAAAGTTTTCTTGATTGATTGAGCTTAAAATTGTCCAAAATCCTTCCTTTTTCAATCTTAACCTACTAAAAATTTGGGCAATTCATTTAGAAACCTTTATAGGGCAATTTTAGAATAATTTAGCTCAAGAGTTCAATATATAAAACATATTCATTCAATTTTAAACGTTTAAGGTCACTTTCATGAAAAGCTAATTAAGTATGAATGAATGCATTGAAAGTACATTAAAACAATTTAATCCTAAGTGTACTTAAGAAATTCATCTTACAAAAGTTCGTAAACCGTATGAGTTTTCAAAGATAGATCTCGTCATTTAAATCTCTCTAAAGCATACTTTGAGCTTCTCTTTAAATTGATAATGAGACTTGAAACTTGAATTTTTAACATTAGTAAACTTAACCTTTATCATCAAAACTTAATTAAGAGAACTCTTTGACTAACAATATGGATAATTTTTTTTTATCTAAAAGCATTCATAATTTTATTTACAAATTTATATTTATTTTATTTTTAATTATTATAAAAAAATATAACAACATAATTAAAATTAATTTATTTATAGTAATCCTATTCAATGTGCAAATTTAGCATTGAAAGGCCTTTGGTCCGGTGGTTAAGAGAATCCCACCCACGCCTGAGCGCCAGGGTTTGACCCGCAGCCTTGTAGGTGAGGTTCAATGAATTTTTTATTGGTTCAAGGGGAATTCAATCTTACATCTGAAGTTCAGAAGGTGTTCATATAGTGCATTTAATAGGCAGCACACAATACCTTCAACACAAAGCAAACTATGGGCAGAACGTGAACATGGATTCCAAGGCCCATGGCTTTGAAGCTCTCCAATCTTACATCTGAAGTTCAAAAGGTGTTCATATAGTGCATTTAATAGGCAGCACACAATACCTTCAACACAAGCAAACTATGGGCGGCAGAACGTGAACATGGATTCCAAGGCCCATGACTTTGAAGCTTCCTTTGTTTAAACGAAATAAATGCGACGTTGAAATATTAGAAAAATCAGAGCAAATTTATACTAAAATCCATGACTCTTTATCATTTTTATGTAGAATGTCTTCTGTAGTTGCTTTGTGGTAGATGGAATGTCAATAAGTATATCGCAACCATCCACAAAACGCCATAATCCATAGTACCATTGCATTAATATCACACATGTGATGCTTGACCCCAGTTGTCAGACTTTCATATGATTCAGGGGCGCAACTGGCTCCTACTTGAAACCTCCGACAAATTGATAATCTTCCCGGAATGAATCAATTAGTAGTGGCACGTACTTAGAAGATATGGAGTAGACATGATCTCAACTCCTTCAAGGTTTATAGGTTAGTGGGGGAAAAACATTCCATTAGTATACTATACTATAAGTAATGTTTTAATATTTTTTAAAATCAATCACTTGCATAAAAGTAATGACCAAGCCCAACCCAAAGCTAGATCAGGAAAGTCATTATTTCATTTGGCTAGGCATTTATGAACAATGGGGGGTACTATTTAAAAGTTTAATCATAAGACCACGTTTGGTTTCCTAGATAGAACATGACATAAGATAACATAAAGGATATCATATCCGATTTCATGTTTGGTTGACGAGTGATGAGATATATTATTATTTATTTTCTCTTTTATATCCTTTCTACATAGGATTTGTTAGGATATACATATCTCATATATTATAAATTTATTTTTTATACACTTATTTTATAAAATAATAAAAAATTATTGTAAAATTAAATATGTTTAAAAAATAAAAATTATATATATATTGAATAACATAATAAAAAAAAATAGAAATGATCTTCGGGAGAATTGTGTTTTGGGTTCAGCTAGGCCCAAAAATTAATAAAAGATCCTCCAAACACCTATAATTGATCGTAAGGATATAAGGTTGGAATAGACAAAAATACCCCTTTTTACTTACACCCATCATTTTGTCTTTATACCACCACTCTTTATATGCCCCATCCATGAAATTCTCCTTTATTTAATCATTTTTTATTTTTTATTATTTTTTAAACTCCTTTAAAAATAATTGAAAAATCAACATTATTTTCTATTTTTAAATTATAAATAAATAAAAATTATATTAATGATTCAAAAATTATTTTGGAACATACTTTTGAAAAAAATATTAATTTAAATGAATAAAAATTATTTTTTACATTTTACAAGTAAATAATTTAATGATTAAAACACTATTTAAAATAAATATATTTACTATTTTTTTATTATTATAAAATAAAAAGTTTAAAGTTTTTTTTTTAATCTTTTTCTTTCCATAGTTTAATAATTTTTTGAACATAGACTTTTGTAATAAGTTATATGAATGTTCCAAATTTGTTTATTAAGGAATTTTTTTAATGATTTGAATTAATTGAAAATTTATTGGAATGAGAAAAAAGAAAAGGAGAGAAAGAGGATAGATGAAGAGTTTTTATTTTAAATATCCAACTAAAATGTTTTCGTATTTAAAAATGGATCATATCAATACATAGTATAGTAGAGATTGATTTTTTTTCTCGTACAAAAGGGTTAAATGATATGTTTACTCATTTTGAATAAAAACAAGTAGTTAAAAATTATATAGATTATGTTTGAGTTTGGTTTTAAAATATTTTTTCTAGTTTTTATTATTTTTTATTTTAAAAAATTATTTTTATTTTCTATATTGTCTCTTTTTGAAAATACATTTAATTAAAAAAATGAAAAATATTGTTAAAAATGAAAATTGAAGACCTTTTTTAATACTAAGATAATAAAAAGAATTAAATTTCATTTATTAATTATTCTTTTTTATTTTTAAAATATAATATGTTCACAATTAAATAAAGGAATTGGTCAATTGTATATTTTTTTCACAAAAATGTAATATGTTCATAAAAAAATTGGATTGAAGTTTTTCATCATTTTTTTAATCAAACTACTAGAATCATGTTTAATACAAATATAGGCATATATGCATTACGGAAATATGAAATTTGTGTCACTATAGAAGAGTATTTACTAACTGTATAAGGGAAATGTACTAAGTGTACAAATAGTGTATAAGATTACCATTTATAAAAGATTTCAATCTATTTTGAACCTGTAACGCCCAAGTATTTTTTAAAGGGTGATTTAGGAAATTACTAATAATAATTAAATTAGTTAATTAATTAATTTAATAAAGTGGAAAAGGGGTAAAAGTGTAATTTTACGAATAAATACCCTAGGTATAAATTAGAAATTCTATTTCTTTCTATTCTTTTCTGAATAGAGTTCCTTTTCACAGAATTTCAGAGAACGTAGGTTGGAGTCAGATTTCAAGGTTGAAGAACAGATCTTTATAGGTAAGATTCTAACCCCTAGTTTAATATTTTAGATTCATTGATTAATTTCAAACACATCAGATATCTTTTGAAAAACCCAAATCTAGATTATGGATAGTTTATTTTATTTTTAATTCGTTTTAATATCAAAATAATAAAAAAAAATTAAGATTTTGATTTTATTGTTGGAATTTGGGAGACCTTAAGTTTTACTAGATGAGAAAAAAAAAATTCCTTGGAAGGTTTCGATTTTAGGCTAGGGTTAATTTTATATATATATATATATATATATATATATATATATATATATAAAGTAAATAAATATATTGTTATTTGTGGTCGAAGAGATTAGAAAATGTTAAAAAAAAAAAAAAAAGGGAGAACGCATGTGCATAGTATTGGATGGAAGAAAAAAAAAAATGGGCGTGTGCCCAGATGGAAGGAGGCTTATATATATATATATATATAATGATTCATTATCATGATGATGACAATGAAAAAAAAAAAAAAAACCTTGTTTTGTTTTATTGGTTTGGTGTAACGAGACAAGTGGGTAATAGTTTGGGTGGCTTTTGAATTGGTTAATTAAAATAATAATAATAATATTTAGTTTTAGATTAATAAATAAGATAATAGTAATAATGGTCTTTTTTGTAATAAATAGAATGAGAGATTTAGCAATATATATATATATATATATATATATATATATATATATATATATATATATATATAGATATATATATATATATATAGAATTTTATAATGAAATAAAATTGTAATTTAATTAAATTAGTAATGTGTTATTAGAAATAAATTGGGAATTTATTAATTATAATTAAATAAGGAATAGAGTAATTAAATTATTACTTTGTTAATCAGAAATATTAATCTTAACATTTAGAAATTTTAGGATTATCAGATTTATATTTTGAGGTAAATAGTAATAGTGGTCTTTTTATTGTGTTAGGTGAGGAGTAGACTTTTCAGGGTTATTTTTCCTTCAAGGTCTTTGCATATTTTGAGGTAAGGGAAGTTAATGCAATATTTATAAAATTAAATTATTTTATATGTTATTTTGAATTGTGGAAAAGAAAATGATATTTTGTTACCATGCATGGATCAAACTGTTTTGCACTAAATATTATGTTGGAATATTTTGTTTTATTTATGATACAAAATATGGAGATATTATGTTGTGTAAATTTGAATACTTAAACGAAAACATCACTATGGTTTATTTGGCCCTTGTCAACGGGATATAATAGTTGACTATTCGGCCCTGTCAACGGGATATAATAGTTGACCTTTACATTTCATGATGAGAATGTAATTGATTTGGACCCAGCCTCTAGGGGTTTGGTTAGAGGTTACTAGTACTAGTAGTGTTTGATTCCTTCCACCGGGAACAATTTGAGGCTAGCCACCCATTTGAAAAGTCCCACCTAATTGGGCATTTGATATTTGATAACCAAAGTAATGAAAATTGAATGGATTTGATTGAATCTTATGTGAAAGTGTTTGAATTTGATATGAAAATGGTTAGTTGAATTTTGAATATATTAGTATTTTTGAAACTCTGATATTTGATGAGAAAAAAAAATGATATCTCCTATTTGAAATGAAAATATTTGATCCATGAACTGCATTAATATTCCTTATTGGGCTGTGAGCTCATTCCCAATTGTTAAAAATTTTTCAGGTACTCTTAGTTCGGGTGAGGAGTGATGGCTAGGCTGAGGAATGGTCATCATTAGGATTTGACTTAGGATTTTATGTTGGATTTTGTTTAACTTTAGTTATGTTCATTTGGATCTTTTGGTATTTGGAAGCTATTCGGATATTGATCCTTTAAATTTTATGTTAGTTCAAAGTTGAGTTTTGGAGATTTTGAAGTTTGTTTTAGTACTTGAATTGTTTAAGTTTGCAATTTTTTGGACAATGGATTTTGGATAGTGGATGTTTTAGTGTTGAAATCGAATTTTCAAGATTTTAGATTTTGTTCCACTACTGGTTTGAAGTGTGAAATGAGCGTCACGCCCTTGGAGTGGGTCTTGGGGCGTGACAGAACCACTCCTTTATTTTCCTTGTCACCCACAAATTGCATACTCATGTCATGCACTTTATTTAACTCCCATATGGAAATTCCGATACTTTCCCCAATAATGATGTTTGGGAAAAAAAAAACTAACCCTAATTCATCCATCCTTTTATTAGTTAAACCATTAGAAATATGGTTAACACACCTACATGGACATATTACTTAGGATAGATATATATATTGTACAATGGTATTACACTAATTGTACAAAGGAAATGTACTAAGTGTACAAGGGTGTACAAGACTACCATCTATAAAAAAATTTAATCGATTTTGAATCACTTTTTCATTTTCCTTGTCACCCATAGATTGCATACCTACGTCATGCAATTTATTTAACTTTCACATGAAAATTTCGATATTTTTCTTAGTAATAATGTTTGGGGAAAAAAAAATTTAATCATAATTCATCCACCATTTTGTTAGCCAACCCATTAGAAATAAGATTAATATATCTACGTGGACACACAACTTAAGAGGGATATATTGCACCATTGTACAATGATGCTACACTAACTGTACAAGGGAAATGTACTAAGTGTACAAGGGAAATATACTAAGTGTACAAGGGTGTACAAGGCTACCATTTGTGAAAGATTTTAGTCGATTTTGAATCATTTCTTTATTTTTTTTGCTACCCATAAATTGTTTATGAAATTTGCACTATTATATAAGGGTGTTACACTAACTACAAAAAAGTATTCCACTCACTGTGTAAGGCAATGTACTAACTGTATGGGGTAAATATACTAATTATATAAGGGTGTACAAGGTTATCTTTTATGCAAGATTTTAATCAATTCTGAACTTTTTTTTTTCTTGTCACCTAAGGATTGAACACTTTTCCCCCACACATTCCTTCACCTAAAAATTTTTTTAATTTGAAATTTTAAATTTCATCATCCAGAATTTGTAATTGCATATTTCATTTAAGTAGTTTTAACAATATTTTTTCTTACTACATTTACATCCTATATAAAGGAAAATTAACCATAATATTTAGGTATTACCTTTTTTTTTTGTGAAATCAAATTAATATAAATGGATAACACATTAATGTCATTATTTCAAATAACTTAAGACAATATAAACAACATATAATGACTGTTGAGAAAAAATTATGAATATTTTTTTTACCAAACTATGTCATTTAGATCTTCTCTACCAAAATTAAAACATAGGAAATAAAATTAAAATTAATCACATTTAAAGTGTTTATTACAAGTAAACCGAATGAAATATATATTTTCACTATTTTACCTTTATAAACATAATGTTAGCAGATATTAAAAAAATCATATTTAAATAGAATTAAAAAGGATAAAAAATTATCTTTGTAACATTTGTAATTTTTTTTTTATAAAAAATCATTAATTGAAATTATCAAGTTAATTTAAAATAATTTTTTTGTTGTAATTATAGTTTTAAAGATTCTACGATTTTTATATTATTACTTTTAATTTATTTTCTTTGTTTTTTTTTTATTTTAAATTTCATCTAAACTTGTTTTTTCTTACATTTATATGTTTTCTATTATATCCTTATTTAAAGTGATTTTCATCTAATTTGTATTCTATTATATTCTCTTTTCAATTTTAATGTGTTGTTATACCTCTTTACATAACAAAAAATTTTATTATTTTTCATCTACAAAACTTTATACAAAAGATATCATGTACGAGGAAAAAAGAATAAAAAAAGAGAAAACTATGATATAATTTACATACACATCTCTTAATATGATATATTTGCTTGACTTAATGACATCATGCTTTAATAATTTAAATCATGCCAAGTCCACATCTATTTTAGATTTAAAAAGGCATTTGAATATTTTTCAAATTATTAAGTTATAATACATTATTCAATTAAAAATTAATTATCACCATTAGTTAAAAGATGATCATGATACAAAATAATATATTAAAATAATATCAATGTATTGTCCAAAAAATAGAGAAAATATTCAAATAATTGTCTACAACCTTAAAGATATTTATATATATATTGGATAAAAAAGAATAATAATATTTTTAAGGTGTTTAAAAATTATTTATTATATATTTTGTAAGTTAAAAAAAAAAAATTATGAGGTATTTAAAAAATTTTTACTTTAAAAATATAGTAATAATCCTTTTCAACCATTGATTAACAATATTTAATTTATTAGGCATGGTTTTTGGGAGAAAAATAATTGATGAAAATAGTAACACCTTTCTAAAAAAGAATTAATTTACATGTCCCACCAATTAATATGTGAGAGAAAAAGATAAGGTGAATGATGAAAGAGAGGGGGAAAAAAAGAATGAAAGAGAATGGGAAGTTAGTTGTTTTCTTTTTTCTTTTTGACAAAAAAGGGCATTTTCGGAAAATTAAATATTTCATATCCTTCTTTTCAATTTGTAGACTTTCTTTAGGTGTTGGGTTTAAATATGAAACTTATGAGGATCTTTTATCAATTTTTGGGCCCAGCTGGGCCCAAAACACAATTCTCCCATGATCTTATCTATACTAATTTAAACACTTTTTTTTTCAAAAATAGTCTTATCATTTATATTATAGGCTTATATCCTCTCATTATTATATGTTAAATTAGTTTAGATAATGTTTTTTTTATAGAAAAATTAGATTAAAATAATATTTCTCTTTCGAAAACATAATTTAGTTAATGTTTCTCTTTTTAAAAAAATATCAATATTTTTTTAAAATTAAAAAAAATGATTTAAATAATAATTCTTTTTTAAAAACTTATCATAATTTTATTTTTCATTCTTAATTTATTCAATAGAAAGAGATTTAAATTAAAATCAAATAATTTTTTTAAAAAAATTGGTTTGAATTAATTAATTTTTTTAATCCAAATTTTAAATAGAAATTGTTATTCAATTCATATGATAATAATATATTATTGTTTCAATAATAGTTATTTCAATTTAAAAAAAATTAATATTTGAAGATGATATAATTTTTTTATAGAAAAATTTTAATAAATTGTTCATGTATCATATATTTATTATTATACTCATTCAAAGTATTCATTATTATATTAATTGAAATTTATTTTTTTTATCAATACTTTTTTACCAAAATAAATATTAAGACTCATTATTTATTTATTTTATATTTGTCATTAAAAAAATCTCTTATTAAAAAAATGTCTTTTCACATTGTTTCATTTCCCAAAATAACTTTTGGTACATACTTATTCATACCCTTTATATGAGTTTTCATACATACTCATTTATATTTATTAATTCAGATATCTAAATGTAATTAATTCATATACGGTTTGTTTTCTTCACTTTTTATAAAAATTATTAATTAAAATAATTTTAACATTTTAATCAAATAAAATAAAACTTAATTTGGATAAATATCCTTTTAAAAAAAATGATGATAATTTAATTTTTATAAAATTTGAATAAATACAATTATGGCAAATGATTTGTTTATCCATATTAAACAATATTTATATATATTTATTGTTGTTTAATCATTATTGTGCTATTTTATGTAAAATCATTTTTAAAATAAGATTTTATTATGAATAGAATTTATGAATTTGTAATAAAATTATATTTTTAAACGATGATTTTGAAAAATATTATATTTTTTAAAATAGATTCAAGACTATTTTTACATAGTTATGACAAAAAAAAAAAAAAACTCTTCATTGGAGTATGAGATTTAAAGAGTCAATCTTTTAATCCTAGTAAATTGCACCTTAAATAAATTCATCTCATTAATAGACCCATTAAATAGATTCATTTCATTAAATTATATTATATTTCAACGTCTCTCTTTATCTATTACTCCTACTTTTATATCCCATTAAATTTTATTATTTTATTTTTGCATCCAATTAATTTTTTTTTTTTTTTTGTGTCTCCTTTTATCACTATATTATTATACTTTGTTACTCTTATTTTGTAATATGATATTACCTATTTATTACTTATTCCATATCAACTACACTATAATTAAGGGGCATTTTTATTTAAATAATATTATTTTGAAAATAATACTTTAAAAAACCTTTAACTATATTTGTATTACATCTAAAAGAATTGTCATCCTCTAAAACATCTTATACCCAAAACCTCCCCTCAAAATTTTTATTATTCTCTAGAATCCCTTCAATAAATGTTGATGACTTTTCACTTTATATTCCGAATAATGTCTTTTCAGTATCAACACTAACAATTTTATAAATTTCATATTTAATGTATTTTAATTTTAACTTTCATATTTAATGTGTTTTGATTCTATTCACCTATAAATGAACTCGTGTTCTCAACTCGTAAAACATTCGTTTTTATTCCTCTCCTCTTTTTTTTCATTGCTAAATTTTATTTGCTCACAAAATGACACAAATTAGTATTTTTTTTTTAGATCCTATTTACTCACAAAATGTCATAACATGAAAGGTTTGGTATTATTATTATTATTATTATTATTATTATTATTTTGTAGATCCTATAGTTCCAATATTGGATACTACCTTGGCACTTGCTCCATCATTTGATGTTGGATTTATTCTTTGTGTCTTTCTTCAACATTCTTCAATTTTGTGTCTCTCTTTGGCATAATATGTCATGCCCCAAAACCCACTCCAAAGGCATGACAGTCATTTCACACTTCAAGCCCAAAGACTCAAAGAGGAAACAACACAAACATTCATCTTATAACAAAAATTCTAAAATCTCCATATATCAATTTTAAAAACTAACACATCAAACCAAATATTATTGCCCAAATAACTCCAAACTCAAATAGTTTAAATGGGAAATAAATTTTAACATCTAAACAATACTCAAAATAAAGAGAGTTTGACAAATGTCTTAACAAGCCAATTTCCCTTCCTAACTGTCACTCATCGCCCGAATTGAGGGTACTTGGAAAATTATCAACAAAGGGGGATGAACTCAAAGCCCAATAAGGAACATTAACATAGTTTCATGGATCAAATATTTTCAATTATACTTACAAACATGAGATATAATATATACTATATTTATAAAACTTTTGAGTTAAACATGCTAATACATTTAAACTGTTCAACAAATATTTTCATATATATAAAAATCATTTCAAATCAAATACATTTCAATTGTTTTCACTCTGGTTATCAAATAACAAATAGTGCCCAGTTAAAAGGGACTTCACATAACCTCAAATGTTCTTTTTTAAGGTGGATGAAATCAAACACTATTAGTACTAGTAACCCCTAACCAAACCTCTAAAGGCTGAGGTCCAAATCAATTACATTTCCCACAACAAAAATGTAAAGGTCAACTATTATATTCTATCGACAAAAGTCGACAAACTAGAGTCGAATTCTTTATTTTATTAGTTCCAACTTACAAAAGCAGAATATCTCCAAGTGTTTCGTTATAAGCAAAATAAATGTTATAACACATTTTTCCATGCAAAAATATATTTGATCCCTGCTTAAAAGCAAAAATAACAATTACACATTTCAAACAATATATAAAAAAAATTATTTTCTTTTGCAAAATCTATATTAAGTTTCCTTACCTCAAAGGAAGTTCTCAAAATCTTTGGAAAAAATTAATTCTGGAAACTCTATTCTTCACCTAACATAACATAAGAGAAAGAACTATTATTATTTATCTAAAATGATAGGTTTGACAATCCTAAAATTTTAGGTATTCAAATTAACATTTTTAATTATGAAAGATAATTTAATTTATTCTTATTTTAGAAGAATTAATAAATTTTTAATTCATATAAAACTTAAATTTTATTTTCAATTTATTTATTGGCACACAACATAATTTAATTAAATTATAATTTATTTCACTAATTAAATTCTGTGTTATTTATTAACTTACATCCATCATTAATATTCTTATTTTTCCCATCATACTCATTCTTTTCCACACACTCAACACCCAAGTCTGCATATTATATATATATATATATATATATATATATATATATATATATATATATTCCAATGCTTTTCTCTCGTGCACATGCATCTTTTTTTTTTTTCTAATCTAATGGGAATTGTGCACACATTGAGATCACACAAACCCTTTTTTTTCCTCCAAAATCGCCACAATCTACCGTGCATCAAAACTTTATATGCATATAAATTATAACATACTTCCAACATATAAAAGTTACAATTCATCTTCTTTTTTTTTCATCTAAAAACTTAAAATTTTCCAATTTCCAACAACAAATCAACCCAAAATCTTAAGTTTCCAATATTTTGATCTTAAAAAAATAAAAAATAAAATAAACTAACCTTAATTTAAATTAAAAAAAAAAATTGAAAGAATATCTAGAGTGTTCAAAACTAACTAACGAATATAATATATTAATTTAGGGTTAGAATTTTACCTAGAAAAATCTGAACTTCTAAACCTTCAACCCTACGATCTCCAATTCTCTAATTTTGATTAATAGGGTTTTCTGAATAAAGAAGACAAAATCTAATTTATACCTAGGATTATTAATTGTAAAAGGACCTTTTCACCTTTAATGAGTTTAATTAACTAATTAATTACTTTATAATTTACTATTTTTCCCCTAGAGTTAATTTTGGGGTGTTACATCCTCCCTTCCTTAACAAAAGTTTAGTCTTCTAAACTTGATATACCTAGGTCTTGAAAAATATGTGGGCGTTTTTCTCTCATCTCCTCTTCTAATTCCCAAGTGGCTTCTCGAATACTGTGATTGGTCCATTGGATCTTTACTAACTCGACAACAGCATGACGTAGTACCTTGTCCATCACATCCACAATCTGAATTGGTACTTCTTCATAAGTCAAGTCTTCAAAAATCTTAATAGACTCTAACTCCACAATATGAGAATGATCAAAAACATATTTCCTCAAAGTTGAAATGTGAAATACATTATGAATTTTAGACAGGCTTGGGGGCAAGGCCACTTTATATGCCAATGTGCCTACTCTTTCTAATATTTCAAATGGACCCACAAATCGAGGATTGAGCTTTACCTTTCTCCCAAATCTCATTTGAGATTTCATAGGCGAAACTTTTAAGAAAACATGATCACCTACCTCAAACTCCAAATCCCGCTTGTGATTGTCAACATAACTTTTATGTCTACTTTGAGCTATTTTTAATCTCTCTTTAATTAAGGCAACTTTTTCAACAGTCAATTGCACAAGTTCAGGCCCCAAAAGTTTCTTTTCTCCAACATCATCCCAACAAATAGGAGATCGACATTTCCTACCATATAGCCCCTCAAAAGGTGTCATCCAATGCTAACTTGAAAACTATTATTATAAGCAAACTCTACTAAAGGTAAGTAATCATCCTAATTACCTTTTATGTCTAAAGTACAAGCTCTCAACAAATCTTCCAAAACTTGAATTAACATTTCTAATTGACCATTAGTCTGAGGATTGAAAGTAGTACTGAAACTCAATTTAATACCCAAAGCTTTTTGTAGACTACGCCAAAATCTAGAAGTAAAACGAGGATTTCTATAAGATACTATAGAAATAGGTACACCATGCATCCTCACAATCTCCCTGACATATAAAGAAGTTAGACAATCCATAGAGAAGTTGACTTTAATAGGCAAAAGGGAGCAAACTTTGTCAATCTATCAACAATCACCCAAATAGCATTATTGCCCCCTAAGGTCCTTGGTAACCTTGTCACAAAATCCATAGTAATATGTTCCCACTTCCCCTCAAGAATAGAAAGTGGTTGCAAAAACCCTGCTAGTCGTTGATGCTCAACTTTCACTTGTTGGCACACCAAACACTAAGTCACAAATTGTGCAATATCTCGCTTCATACCTGACCACCAATAATTCTACCTCAAATCTTTGTACATCTTTGTCCTTCTTGGGTGGATCGCAAGCCTAGAACAATGAGCTTTCTCCAAAAGCTTTCTTCTTAGGTCTCCTCCATCATTTGGGACACAAAGTCTAGTCCTAAACCTCAAAATCCCATCATCTGATAAAACAAAGTTAGGTTTATTGCCCTTTTTAACCTCCTCCATAAGTTGCACTAATTTCAAATCGTTCTTTTGTAGGGCCTTAATTCTCCTAAGTTTGTTTGCACTCTGAAATTCGCCACAAGTGCTCCTGAGTCCAGAACTCTAATATGGACATGTAAACTCCTTAAATCCTCTATTAATTGCCTATGACAACCTTTAATAACTACTAAGGAATCAACAGATTTCCTGCTTAAGGCATAAGCTACAACATTCGCCTTTCCTGGATGATACTGAATAATACAATCATAATCCTTGAGTAGTTCTACCCATCTTCTCTATCTCATGTTCAATTCCTTTTGGGAAAACAAATACTTCATGCTCTTATAATCAGTGAATATTTTACAAGTTGCACCAAAAAGAAAATGTCTCCAAATCTTAAGTGCAAAAATCACTATAGATAACTCCAGATCATGAGTAGGGTAATTTTGCTCATAAGACTTCAACTATCTAGAAGCATAAGCCACAAGTTTTCCATGTTGCATAAGGACATGACCCAAACCCTGATAAAATGCATCACTATACACTCAAATCGTCCTGAACCTGAAGGGATAATCAAAATAGGAATTGTCACTAACCAATTGTTTAACTCCTGAAAGCTATGTTCACAATCATCAGACCACTCAAACTTAACCCCTTTCTGTGTCAACTTAGTCAAAGGTAGGGTGATCTTAGAGAACTCCTCAATAAATCGTCTATAGTAACTAGCAAGTCCCAAGAAACTTAGAATCTCAGTCACAGTATTAGGTATTCTCCAATTTGCTACAGCATCTACCTTTCTAAGGTCAACTAAGATGCCATCCTTAGTTACCACATGCCCAAGAAAAAAGACTTTATCTAACCAAAACTCACACTTCTTCAATTTAGCATACAATTGCTTATCTTTTAGAGTCTGCAATACAATACTCAAATGGCGCTCATGCTCTTCTCCACTCCTTGAGTACACAAAAATATCATCTATAAAAACCACCACAAACTAATCTAGATAAGGTTTGAATACCCTATTAATTAAATCCATAAAAGTAGCAATTGCATTAGTTAGACCAAAAGGCATAACAAAAAACTCATAATGCCCATATCTAGTTCGAAAAATAGTTTTGGGTACATGCTCATTTCTGACCCTCAACTGATGATATCCAGTCCGAATATCGATCTTAAAGAATGCACAAGAACCTTAAAGCTAATCAAATAAATCGTCAATTCGAGGAAAATGATACTTATTCCTCACAGTCACTTTATTCAACTCTTTATAATCAATGAAAAGTCTCATTGATTCATCTTTCTTCTTCACAATTAAAACAAGAGCTCCCCAAGGTGAAACACTAGGTCTAATAAAACCCTTATCGAACAACTCCTAAAGTTGAGCTTTCAACCCTTTAAGCTCCACAGGTGCCATCCTGTATGGAGTCTTAAAGATAAGAGTTGTTCCTGGTACCAAATCAATGGTAAATTCCACCTCCCTTTCTAGTGGCAAGCCAGACAAATCGTTTGGAAAAATATCAAGAAAATCCCTTACAACAGGTATGTCCTCCAACTTTAAATCATTTTCATCACTCACCACATAAGCCAAAAAGCCTTAACAATCCTTCCTAAGCAAAGAACTAGCTTGTAAGGCTAAGATCATATGCAGTGGTCTAACCGTATGCTTCCCTTCAAAACTAAACTCAAGCTGACCAGGGATGTTAAATATCACTTTTTTTCCCAAAGGAATCAATAGAAGCATGATAGGAAGCTAACCAATCCATCCCCAAAATTACATCAAAATCCGGAAGGTTAGGGAGTACTAAGTCAACTGGCATTTCCCTATAACCAATCATCACAAGACAATCTCTAAGCATTTTACTAGTCACAACAGAATCTCCCATAGGAGTAGCAACAATCAAATCAAAGTTCATGCTAGAAACAGGCATACCCAAAAAACCAATAAAAGATATTGAGTGTGTTGATCTTAGATCAATTAAGGCTCTAGTAAATAAAGTGTGGATTCAAATAGTACCTATTACCATATCAGAAGTAGCCTGAGCATCTCGATGAGTCATAGCAAACTCTCACCCTTGGGCCCTAGGCTTCTGTTTATCCTCTTTATTCTCCTCCTTAGGCTTCCCAATGATAAAATTTTTATTCTCTAGATAATCTTGAATCATGTGTCCTTGTTTCCCATAACCAAAACAAACTCTAGTCCCCTTATAACATGGCCTAGCTCCGTGTTTCTTACCACAAGTAGGACAAATCACATTTGGATTTTGTGTTGTCTTCCCTTTATTCTGATTTCTAGTGGAGGCAAACCTTTTCTATGCTTGGTTATCATGAGCACCATCACTCATGTTCCTCTTCCTTTGTTGTTCCTTATACTGATGAAGCTCCTCATTATCATTTTTTGCAATAAGGGCTTTGTCCACAATCTTTGAATATATGCCAAGTTTCAGAATAGATATCTTGTTCTTTAGGTAGGGCTTTAATCTATCATGAAACTTTAATGTTTTTTCCTCCTTCGTAGCAATCACCTATGGGGCAAAACATGACAACTCTATAAATTTAGCCTCGTACTAGGCCACAGTCATCTCCCCTTGTTCCAAACGAACAAACTCTCCCACATTCAACACTGTCAGGAGAGTATTTCTTATAGAAAGCCTCCCTAAACTATCTCCAAGTTATAGGTCCCTAATCCTCCAAAAGCCTCTTGGTCATACGCCACCAATGATATGTTTTTTTGTCTAACATAAATGTTGCATAAGAAGCCTTTTGTTCCTCAGAGTAATCTATGACATTAAAGAATTTCTCCATCTTAAGAATCCAAGCCTCTGCTTTTATTGGATTTGAAGTGCCAGAAAAATAATGAGGACCTAGCTTCTTAAAGTCATCAAATGAGCTACCCCTAGAAGATGAGGATTGTCCTTGACTATTAGTCTCAATGGCTCTAGCTTGACACTCAACCAAACCAACTAAACTTCTGAGATACCTATAAAGTCCTTCTACATTCATGGGAAGCAAACACTCAAGTGAAGGACGTACATCATCATTAGCCTGACTGTTTTGGGAAGATGTCATTCTTCTTAGTGCCATGATCTATAAAGCATAAGGTATAGCTAAATGAGTCACCTAGAAACCAATTAGACAATTTGGATTTATAAGGAAGAATAAAAATTTATATAAGATGAAGCTAAAACTTAAATTAATGCGTCACTCATCTATCCCCAAAGTAAACTAAAATAAGTTCCCAACAAGATCATAACCTGGTGCTCTGATACCACTCTATCACCCCCCAAAACCCACTCCAAGGGCATGACGGTTATTTCATACTTCAAGCCCAAAGGCTCACAGTGGAAACAACATAAAAATTCATCTTGAAACTGGAAATTTCCAATTACCAAATTGTTGTTTAAAGTAGTAGAACAAAAATTCTAAAATCTCTAGATGTCAATTTTAAAAACTAACACATCAAACCAAGTGTTATTGTTCAAATAACTCCAAACTCAAATAATTCAAATGGGAAATAAATTTTAACATCTAAACAATGCTCAAAATAAAGAGAGTTTTGACAAATGTCTTAACAAACCAATTTCTCTTCCTAACCGTCACTCCTCGCCTGAACTAAGGGTACTTGGAAAATTATATAAAAAAAAATGGATGAACTCAAAGTTCAATAAGAAACATTAACACAGTTTCATGGATCAAATATTTTCAATTATACTCACAAATAGGAGATATAACATAAACTTTATTTATAAAAATTTTTTAATTAAACATGCTAATACATTTAAATTGTTCAACAAACATTTCACATATATAAAAATCATTTCTTATAATTTCAAATCAAATACATTTCAATTGTTTTCACTCTGGTTATCAAATAAAAAATAGTATCCAATTAAGAGGAACTTCACAAATGGGTGGCTAGCCTCAAATGTTCATTTTTAAGATGGATGGAACCAAACACTACTAGTACTAAAAGCTCTAACCAAACCCTTAGATCTTGGGGTCCAAATCAATTATATTTCTCACCACAAAAAATGTAAAGGTCGACTATTATATCCCATTGACAAAGGTCGAAAAGTTAACTATTATATCTTGTTGACAAAGGCTGAACAAACCATAGTCAAATTCTTTATTTTATTTATTCCAACTTACAAAAATAGAATATCTCCAAGTGTTTCGTTATAAGCAAAATAAATGTGATAACACATTTTTTCCATGCAAAAATATATTTGATTCATGCTTAAAAGCAAAAATAACAATTACACATTTTAAACAACATATAAAAAAATTATTTTCTTTTGCAAAATCTGTATTAATTTCCTTTACCTCAAAGTAAGTTCTCAAAATATTTGGAGAAATGTAATTCTGGAAAGTTTATTCTTCACCTAACATAACATAAGAGAAATAACTATTATTATTTATCTAAAATGATAGATTTGATAATCCTAAAATTTTAGGTATTCAAATTAATGTTTTTAATTATGAAAGATAATTTAATTTATTCCTATTTTAGAAGAATTAATAAATTTTTAATTCATATAAAACTTAAATTTTATTTTCAATTTATTTCTTGGCACACAACATAATTTAATTAAATTAAAATTTATTTCACTAATTAAATTCTATGCTATTTATTAACCTACATCCATCATTGATATAATTATAATACCAAAAACTTTACTTCATTTCCCTTTATTTATATATTCTATTCTCTCACTTTCAGTTTTTTTTTTTTTTCACCAAACATAACATGTATACAAAACAACTCATAATCCTTGTTAATATAATTATCTATACATATATTAACCACCAAATACACACTCCGTACATGTCTTCATTTATTATTAATATTTTTATTATTATTATTATTATATTTATCATTCTTATTTTTCCCATCATACTCATTCTTTTCCACACGCTCAACACTCAAAGCCTGTATATATATTCCAATGCCTTTCTCCCGTGCACACGCTTCCTTTTTTTTTTTTTTTTCTTTTCTAATCTAATGGGAACTATGCACACATTGAGATCACTCAAACCCCCCTCCCACCCTTTTTTTTCCCTCCAAAATTGTCATAATCTACTGTGCATCAAAACTTTATATGCATATAAATTATAACATACTTCCAGCATATAAAAGTCACGATTCATTTTTTTTTTTCATCTAAAAACTTAAAATTTTCCAATTTCTAGAATTTCCCCATTTCCAACAATAAATCAACCCATAATCTTAAGTTTCCAATATTTTGATCTTAAAAAAAAAAATAAAATAAAATAAACTAACCCTAATTTAAATTAAAAAAATTTCAAAGAATATCTAGTATGTTTAGAACTAATTAATGAATACAATATATTAATTTAGGATTAGAATCTTACTTGAAAAAATTTGAACCTCTAAACCTTCAACCCTATGATCTCCAATTCTCTAATTTTGGTTAATAGGGTTTTTTTAATAAAGAAGGTAAGAAGAAAATCTAATTTTTACCTAAGATTATTAATTGTAAAAGGACCTTTTCACCTTTAATGAGTTTAATTAATTAATTAATTACTTTATAATTTACTATTTTGCCCCTAGAGTTAATTTCGAGGTGTTACATAATGATTGTCTCGTCCTTGGTCTTTTCTCCACTCACCCTCATAAAGCATATCTAATGGATTTGTTTTTCATATCTCTTTTCAACATTCTTTGATGTTGTATATATATTTTATGAAGCCTCTTTGATCTTTTATAGATCAATAGTATTTTTTATAGGATTGATTTTGTTAAGGGATTGAGAATGGTATTGTGTTCATTCTTGAATATTATATTGAATTTGAAAATAAATGTATTTCAAGTTTATTTTAAAATATTTATTGATAATTATCTTTATTTTTATTTAATTATTTTGCAATCAAATTAATTTCAATATGAAAAAATGATTTAATTTTAATATGAAAAAAAAATGAAGAAGGAAATGAGGGAAGAAGTTGGCAAGATAGTTGTGATAAAACTAAAAACTCTAGGTGTTTAATTAATTTTAAATTTTTTTGGAAATAATTTATCAACAAATTACTCTTAAAACTTCTAAATTTAATTTAAACTATCTGTAGACCCCCCTGAGGAGCTGGAACTCTTTTTCATCATTATTATTTTTTTGTGGTTTTCGAAAGACCTCTGAAGTGGGCTGCTCTTGGGCAGCTAGATAGGCTGAGAAGGCGGCCAGATGGGACGGGAACAGGAGGGCAAGTAGTGGCTTGCCAAGGAAGATAGAAACAGGGGACATGGGGATGAAAAAGGAGGGAGGTTTTTCTGAAGAAAAAAAAAAGAAAAGGTTGTGAGGAGGGCGGATGGTTTCCTGAAGAGAAAAAAACAGAGAGGAAAAGAGTGAGTAGAAGGCAAGTTGTATGATCTTCGCTTGAGGATTCAGGTATGGTGATTATGAGCACTTTCACTCCGTATTTTCTTTATTTTCCTTTTTTGACATCATCGTGCTTAGGCATGGTTTAATGGGTTTGTTAAGATATGTGCTTCGCCTTGCCTTTTCTCTGGTTTTCTCTGTTTTCTCCCTCAAATGACTGAGGTATGCTTTTGCTTTCTTCGAGTTTGATGTTTGATTAAATACCTAAAAGCTTAATGCTCATTCCACCAGCTGCCATTTTGTTCATCACTCATGAAACGAGGTTGTGCCTGATAGTTTCTTGAGTCTCTTATCTTTGCTCTGTTTTAGTCATTTCATCCCTTGCGCTTTTATGCTCGCATGTGCTTAACTGTGAATGGCTTTGGACTGTGTATCATTCTTTAAGAAAACTTTGGCTGCACCTAATTAAGATGATGATGGTCACTTGAATGTATTTGGACTGAAAATAAGGGTTTGGATTGGCATGGTCATTGGTTTTCATATGAGCCCGTGTTCAGGACTGTAAGAGAGGAGAAATGAGTTTTTCTGGCGCTCAAGAGGATTCCGAAAATTTTTCGAAGCTGGTTGGTGCTGGTGCTGGCTGTTGGCTGGTGCTGGTGCTGGCTGGTGCTGGCTGCTGGCTGGTGCTGGCTAGTGCTGGTGCTGGCTGGTGCTGGTGCTGGCTGGCGTCGCCGCTGCCACCGCGGGGAGGTGGTGATCGTGCTGAAGCCAGGCGCGGAGGGAGAGGAACAAGCAAGGAAGAAGATGAGGATTTGGGCTTGAGCTTGATGGATTTGGACTTGATGGAGTTGGGCCTTTTTTTTTAATAAATAGGACATGGACTTGGGCTTGATGAAGATGGAGCTTATTAGTGGGTTTGGGCTTGATGGATTATTATTATTATTAATTATTATTATTATTACTATTATTATTATTATTATTATTATTATTATTATTATTATTAATTATTATTATTATCATTACCATAATTATTATTATTATTATTATTATTATTATTATTATTATTATTATTATTATTATTATTATTATTATTGTTATTATTATTATTATTATTATCATTACCATTATTAACTATTATTATTATTACTATTATTATTATTATTATTATTATTATTATTGTCAACGGATTATTATCATTATTATTATTATTAACGAATTATTATCATTATTATTATTAACGGATATCATCAATATTAATTGTTATTATTGCTATTATTATTATCAATTATTATTATTATTACCATTATTATTATTATTATCATTGTCATTATTACTATTAATTCAAATTTTTATTAATCCAACCTTTTAAAATCTTATCATTAATCTTATTATTACTATTATTATTAATTCCGCTTTCAAAATCTTATTCTTATTTTTATTAATCCAATCTCTTAAAATCTTATCATTAATCTTATTATTACTATTATTATTAATTCCGCTTTCAAAATCTTATTCTTATTTTTATTAATCCAACCTTTTAAAATCTTATCATTAATCTTATTATTATTATTATTATTAATTCCACTTTCAAAATCTTATTCTTATTTTTATTAATCCAGCCTCTTAAAATCTTATCATTAATCTTATTATTACTATTATTATTAATTCCGCTTTCAAAATCTTATTCTTATTTTTATTAATCCAACCTTTTAAAATCTTATCATTAATCTTATTATTACTATTATTATTAATTCCGCTTTCAAAATCTCATTCTTATTTTTATTAATCCAACCTTTCAAACTCTCCAAATCTTATTATTATTATTATTATTAATTCACACCCTCAAAATCTTATTGTTATTATTATCAATTCAATCTTTCAAAATCTTATTATTATTATCATTTTTATTAATTCAAACTTTCAAAACCTTATCATTATTATTATTATTAATCCAAACTTTCAAAATCCTATTATTATTATTATTATTTCAAACTCTCCAAATCTTATTATTATTATTATTAATTCACACTTTCAAAATCTTATTGTTTTTATTATCAATTCAATCTTTCAAAATCTTATCATTATTATCATTTTTATTAATTCAAACTTTCAAAACCTTATCATTATTATTATTATTAATCCAAACTTTCAAAATCTTATTATTATTATTATTATTTCAAACTCTCCAAATCTTATTATTATTATTATTATTAATTCACACTTTCAAAATCTTATTGTTATTATTATTAATTCAATCTTTCAAAATCCTATTATTATTATCATTTTTATTAATTCAAACTTTCAAAACCTTATTATTGTTATTATTATTAATTCAACTTTTAAAATTTTATTATTATTATTATTATTATCAATTCAGCTTTTAAAATCTTATTATTATCATTGCCATTATTAATTCAACTTTTAAAATTTTATTATTATTATTATTATTATCAATTCAGCTTTTAAAATCTTATTATTATTATTGCCATTATTAATTCAACTTTTAAAATCTTATTATTATTATTACCATTATCAATTCAACTTTTAAAATCTTATTATTATTATTAATATCATTATTAAAAATCTATACTATAGCCGTTCAATTTCTTAAAGTTCATTTCTTATTATTGCTATTATTATTATTATTATTATCATTATCATTATTATTAGTATTATTATTAAAAATCTATACTCTCTCTCCATTCAATTTCCTAATATTATTATTATTATATTTATTATTGTTATTATTAAAAATCTATATCCTCACAATTTAATTTCCTAAAGTTCATTTCTTATTATTATTAAAAATCTATATTCTAGCATTTCAATTTCCTGAAATTCATTTTTTATTATTATTATTACAATTAATATTATTGTTATTATTACTATTATTAAAAATCTATATTCTCTCGCAATTCAATTTCCTGAAGCTCACTCCTTGTTATTATTATTACAAATTCAATTTTCAAAATCCATACCCTTGTAGTTTAATTCCCTAAAGTTCATTTCTTATTTTCTCTGGCAAATTTCATTTTAATTATCGAAGCTCTAATCTTTTAAATTTAATTCCCAAAAATCCAATTTTCCAATAAGCTCCAAAAATCCAATTTTCACTCGAATAGTTTTAATTTCATTCCGATTCCTAAATAATCTTCTGTTCTTCTTGATTTTACATAGGCAATAGTGAATTCTTCTTAATCCTAAAACACGGAATTTGTGAGACTAGTTCATGAGTAATAAATTGGGCTTTGGTGGGGGCCCTATGTTCGATCTCTTTCGATTTGTCAACTGTTGTGCTTAGTGTATTTTGCTTGAGCTTCGTTTTGCACTCCGATATGCATGAACTATATTTTGTATTCATCAATTGTGCACTAATTCTGTTTCTTGATAGCGCATTATGGCTCATGGCCGAGGTACGCATCCACTCCCATTCTAGTCAATCTCTATTGCGTGTTCTCATTCTCATATTGCGCATGATTTAGGTGGGTATCCATTGACTTTCTCGTTGATTGCCACGTCAGTTTCATTGTATTAGTAGAGACCCGACTTTAGGGACTTAGAGGGGTGCTACGGTCTCTACCGTACCTTCCCGATAAGTAACCTGACCCCCGAACTCGATCCGGTTTTTCACAGATCGCCTTTTCCAAAACCAGGAGTCGCACTTAGGGTTTTTCTTTCTTATTTTGTTTACCCTTTTAAAAATAAAACAAAAATAAGTGGCGACTCCAAGTCATTTCTCTCAATCAAATAAAAAATCATTTTTCGAAACAAAAATCGAGCTCGCCATCGAGTGGGAAACGCATGAGCCGAAATGAGGGGTCCACACTATCTTATTATGGACCTTGCATTTCGGCTCATGCGTTTTCCACTCGATGGCAAGCTCGATTTTTATTTGAAAATGATTTTATTTATTAAAAAAAATGACTTGGAGTCGCCACTTATTTTTGTTTTATTTTTAAAAGGGTAAACAAAATAAGAAAGAAAACCCTAAGTGTGACTCCTTATTTTGGAAAAAGTTGTTTGTGAAAAACCGGATCGGGCTCGGGGATCAGGTTACTTATCGAGAAGGTAGTAAAGACCGTAACACCCCTCTAAGTCCCTAAAGTCGGGCCTCTACTAATAAAATGAAGCTGACGTGGCAATCAATAGGAAAATCAATGGATACTCAAATCGATCATGCACATATGAGAATCAAAACATGCGTAGAGAATGACCAGAATAGGAGTGGATGCATACCTAGGCCACAAACGAGCAATGCGCTATCATAAAAATGGGGTCAGTGTAAATAAAGAGCACAAAACATATCACATGCATCGCCAAACATAAATTAAAACTGTTTGAGGGAAAACTGAATTTTTGAAAATTGAAGTCTTAGAGATTATTTGAAAATTGGAGTTTTAGAAATTAAATGTAAGAATGAGAATTTTAGAAATTAAATTTGAAAGAAATTGGAATTTTGAAAATTATTTGAGAGTTCGGGATTTTAAAAAATTAAATTATGAAAATTGGCACTTTGGAAATTAAATTTTGAAAGAAATCAGAATTGAAAATTATTTGAGAAGTAGAAACTATGAAAATTGAATTATAAAAATTGGAAATCTTGGAAATCATTCGAAGATAGAATTTTTAGAAATAAATGAATAAAATGATAATAATAATGATAATAATAAATAAGTAACGGAATAAATGCGAGAATTGGAATATTAGAAACTGAAAGTTAAGTTCGGAAATTGGAAAATTGGAAATTTCAGAGAACTAAATTTGGGAATTAGAATTTTGAAGAATTATTTAAAGACGTAATTTTAAATAAATGAATAAGTGAATAAATAAATGAATGAAATAATAATAATGACGAAATAATAATGATTGGATAAATAATTGCGAAAGTTGGAATTTTGGAAATTGGAAATTGAACTTAGGGATTGGAAATTTAAAGAATTATTTAGAAATGGAATTTTAAATAAACGAACAAGTGAATAAATAAATTAATAGAATAAAGAAAATAATAATGATTTGATAAATAATTGCGAAAGTTAGAATTTTAAGATTTGAAAATTGAATTTAGAGATTGGAAATTCGAATGATTATTTAGAGATGAGATTTTAAATATATGAATAATCATAAGTAAATGAATGAAATAATAATAATAACGAAAATAATCATTAAACAAATGAATGTGAATAGTGGCATTTTTAATATTGGAAATTAGATTTGGAAATCAGATTTTTTAGGAATTATTTAAAGACGAAATTTTTTTAAAAGAAATAAATAAATGGAATAATAATAATAATAACGAAAATAATACTTAAACGAATGAACGTGAATAGTGAAATTTTTTAGATTGAAAATTAAATTTGGAAAACGGAATTTTGAAAAATTGAACTTTAATGATTGAAATTTTTAAAGGAAATAAACAAATAAATAAATGAAATAATGATAATAATAACGAAAATATTATTTAGACGAATGAATATGAATAGTAGAATTTTTTAGATTAAAAATTAAATTTGGAAGTCGGATTTTTGAATAATTGAACTTTAATTATTGAAATTTTTAAAAGAAAGAAATAAATAAATATAGAATAATAATAATAATAACGAAAATAATATTTAAACGAATGAACGTGAATAGTGGAATTTTTTAAATTGAAAATCAAATTTTGAAGTCAGATTTTTTAAGAATTGAACTTTAATGATTGGAATTTTTAAAAGAAATAAATAAATAAATATGGAATAATAATAATAATAACGAAAATAATATTTAAACGAATGAACGTGAATATCGGAAATTTTGAAGCTCGGAACTTAATTTCGGAAATCGGAATTTTGAAAAATTATTTAGGGATGGAATTTTATAAATAAATAAATAAAAATAATAA
This sequence comes from Vitis riparia, assembly GCF_004353265.1. Lineage (NCBI taxonomy): Eukaryota > Viridiplantae > Streptophyta > Magnoliopsida > Vitales > Vitaceae > Vitis > Vitis riparia. The sequence goes on from NC_048448.1 coordinate 23,125,598, forward strand.
TAACGAACATAATGATGATTAAATAAATAAATGTGAAAATTAGAATTTTGGAAATTGGAAATTAAGTTTGGAGATAAGAATTTCGAAAAATTGTTTAAAGATAGAATTTTAAAATGAATAAATAAATAGAATAATAATAACGAAAAGAAATGATTAAAGAAATGAATGTGAACATTAAAAATTCTGAAATGGGAAATTTAATTCATGAGCCGGGATTTTGATAAATTGTTTAAGGATGGAATTTTAAAATAAATAAATGAATAAATTAATGGAATAATGATAACAAAAATAAATAATTAAAGAAATGGATGCGAACATGAGAATTTTTAAATGAGAAATTAAATTCGGAAGTCAGGATTTTGAAAAATTGAATTTAAAAGTTTGAACCTTGGAAAATTAAATTTAAAATTATGATTTTAGAAAATAATTTCGAGAATTGAATTTTGAAGAATTATTTTTTTTTCTTTTTTTAAAAAAAATGGAGTTTTGGAAAGGCAAATTTTTAGTGGTCATTTGAAAATTGGACTTGACATGAAATTATCTAAAAAATCGGGACTTCAAGGATTGTTTAAAAAAAAAAAAGAATTTATAGAAATCAAATTTTATCACGTGTTTATGCCACTTATAGTGATTCCCATGACACCTTAGAATTGCTACCTTTTATTTTTTTTAAAAAAAAATCCTTTACATGTCACCAATGGGTTGCCATTTCTGGAAGAATAAAAGTGAGGGCCCGCCTCTCATCCTCCTTGCTGGTGATGTGGGAGCTACAACATAAGAGCTTCGACAGATTTCTGAAGAGCGACTGAGGTGCCGCTAACGTGGCAAGTCATGGGAATGTCAACGTCGCATAGGAACCTAACCCCCACCACGACAATCGAGATCGAAGGACGGCCTCCGGTGAGCTGGTGCAAGATGGACGGTGTTTCGGCATCACTCTCTTATTCTGATCTCCACTTTCACGTTGTTAATGGCGTCGGAGCTTGCGACTTCCAAAGTAAAGGTATTTCGATAAGGGTTTTGACGAAGATCTGCATCTTGAAACTTTGAGAGAGACGTTCTAAAGCCGCAACAGAGGGCAAAGAGGGTTTTTCTGATGGCTTTTAATATATGGAGTTAATGATGGAAAGGTCGTGGGGATGGCAAATGTGGAGACGGGCTCAGGAGAATGAAGGGTGGATTAGATTAATATGAGGTGAGTATGGCGTGGTTATGGTGGTTGTGATGGATGGAGATTTAGAGAGAAGAATGGGTACGAGGGACTCAGTGGGTGCTAAAGTGAAAGGATGAAGGTGGCTATGTGCATGGGACTCCATGCAGGTGGAGAATAATGGAAATGGGATGAAGACGGGTGTGATGGGTGGTGGGAATGGATGGTATGTAGGGTGAATGTTGATGGGCTCTAAGGATGGGCACGGTAATGTTGGGAGGGGGGGGGGGGGGGGGGGGGATAGGACTATTGAGTGCAGATGGAAGTGAGACTTTGTGGTGGCGATGCTGAGAACGAAACTTTCAGGAGGAACAACAAGAACAGATCACCAAGAACGGGAGTAAAATGAACTCATACACACCTCATTTCTTATATCAACCAATCAGCTCGAGTGGGCCAAAACGAATTTCAAAAGGGTTTCAAAAAAAAAAAAAAAAAAAAAAAAAAAACAAGACATGAATGCCAGTGCCACATACAAAAACTCAAAACAGAGTTTGGAAAATAGGTTGGAACTCAAGCATAGTGTAGGTTCAAGTGAGCTCAGATTCCATAAAAATACATGAATCCCAAAAATGTACACTCAAGCATTAGAATGAAAATCTTTTCATGCATAGAAATCATCCTAAAATGGTACATAAAAAATAAAGGAATCCAGTTTGTAGAGTCTATACCTGTGTTATTCCTCTTCCCAAAATCTCCAGCTATCTTCCAGGTGTCCCTCCTTGCTCTCCTTTTCAAACATCCCCCCTCTTCAGCAAAAGGAAGCCTCCTCTAATATCTCTCAAAACCCTTGTTTTTGTCTTTCCCTACAAGCCACACTACCCGCTCCACTGTGCATTGCTCAAGGAAGATGTCATCCTCAACTGCTGCCATGGCCAGCCATGCCCTTTGCCACACGTCCATGTAGCTGGTTTTCCTCCAGAAAGAAGTCCCCCCCCTGTTTTTAAAGGGGTCTACAAATATGCCCCTCTTCAGTAGAATTCACGAATGTAAGGAATATGAACACTAAAGTGAAAAGAAAGTGTGAATAGTGAGTGGAATGAAGTGAACTCTACCAAAGAACCAATGAGACCCCCAAAGGAACATTAGTGAAACACGAACTCACTAAGGCCAACAAATGAACAACGAGACTCTAATCCCAAATGAAAAGAATGTCTCAAAATGCCTCTGAAGCCACACTAAGGATCCAGGCTCCCTCTAAAACGTCTCCCAAAAGTGACTCAAAGGTCACTATCAAAGATGAGTAACGGTTGAACCACTCTAGAGTACAGGAAAGACTACGCCCAAATAAGACTGCCCTATGTGAATTACATGAGAATGCCAAGTGTAGTGAAAAAGGGAAATCTGGAAGGGCAATGATGAATAGGCGATAAGTATAGCGTGACGAAGTGAGAAGGATGAGATCAAGTGTAGACCTATGGAAGTAGGGCGCGCTGTGTCGGTGAACATGAATGTCAAAACCGTGACTTTGAAATATATGACTGAGGAGAGACGACTCTGAGCGTCAAAACACGGAAATAAAGTGGTGACTCAAAATACCTGAATGGGTGTGTATAATGGCTCTAAACGCTGAAACTAAAGAAAATATAATGGTGGCACTGAATGCCAAATAGAATAGTGGCTCTAAACGCCAAAACTAAGAAAAAAAAGGACTCAAGATGCATGAGTAGGTATGAAAAATGACCCTGAAGGCCAAAACTAAAGAAAAGAAATGACTCAAAAAGGCCCGAAAGAGTGTGCCCAATGGCCCTGAACGCCAGAATGGAGGAAAATGTGACGGGTCAAATAAAATATAGACATGGGGACTCTGAGTGTCAAACTGAAAATGTGGCCCTGAACACCAAATAGAAGACAAGTAATGGTTTTGAACGCCAAAGCGAAGATGTGGCTCTGAATGCTAAAACTAAATTGATAACTAGGAATGTCAAGCTGAGGAAAATGACTCTATACGTCGTATCTGAGAAGACATGGTGGCTTTGTACGTCGAAATGGAAACGTGGCTCTGAACGCCAAACCAAAAGAAGATTTGGCTTTGAATGCCAAGATGAGAATGTGGCTCTGAAGGCCAAAATGAAAATGAACAATGGCTCTGAACGCCAAGATGACAATGCGACTCTGAACACCAAGATGACGACACGACTCTAAACGTTAGAATGAACATGTGGCTCTGAATGCCAAATGAAAAATGATCAACGACTCTGAACGCCAAACTGAAAGTGCGATGACTCTGGATGTCAAAGTGAAAAAGTGGCTTTGAACGCCAAACTGAGGATGAACAACCGCTCTGAACGCCAAAATGAAGTGAATGACGGCTCTGAACGCTGAACGAAAAAAATGTGACTCTGGACATCGAACTGAAGGTGTAGCTCTGAATATTGAACTAAAGGGAACAACGACTCTAAACGCCAAATGAAAAATGAACAACAGCTCTGAACGCCAAACGAAAAATGTGATGATATCGAACTAAAGGCATACAATGGCTCTGAATGCTAAAATAAAATAACGGCTCTGAACGCCAAGCTAAAGAAAGATGGTGTCATCAAATGCCAAAATGAAAATACGGCTCTAAACGCCAAACTAAAAAGAGGTGGTGGCTCTGAACGCCAAATGAAAAGTGATATGATGACCCTGAACGCTGAAATAGAACCATGACTCTAAACGCCAAACTGCAAAGAGACGATGACTCTGAACGCTAGGCTGAAAATGGACGACTCTAAATGTCATAACCGAGAATGGATGGCGGCTCTGAATGCCTAACTGCAAGGAAATGATGAGGGAGGGAAATATGCCCCAGTGTAGCATGCCGCCACAACACTCCATCCTCTAAGAAGGCCTAAAAGAGACTCCATAAGCCTCAAAAGATGCTCTGCTAGCAAATCAAAATAATCGAATCGACTATAAACATAGTCTCACCACTCATTCGACTAAATCACAAGGTCTGACGAAGGGTCACAATAAGTTGAACTCCTCTAACTCGAAATGCTCTACTGAGAGAATCCATCATCATCTCAAATGAATAATCAAATAGAGAGTCTCAAGATAATAATCCGCTAGGGTAACTAATATGATCTCATCAAAACAATCTACTGCAGGGTCACGTGTAGTAGGACAATCACAACCTGAACGTCATGCTCCATTGAAAGCTCATATCGATGAAAATCGCAAGAATAGTGATCGGCAAAGCAAATACAATATCTTTCGGCCGAGTGATGAAAATTGTAACATATCTACGAGATAACGATCATCTCCATAGCTGAAGGAGGCAAATATGCCCCAGTATGGCATCAGATGTATCCAATCTGTCCTAATGACTCATGAATAACTCGATGGGGATGCGCAAGAGATCTAACATGTACTCCACTGAAATGGCGATGTGGGAACCTATGCGCTTGGAGTAACCCCACCCAAGAATCACGACTATATCAGAAAGTATGAGCCTAATGAAATGACTCAAGAAAGGCTCCAATGGAGAATCAAGACAAGATGAAATCGAATCATCAACTTAGCGCGTATCTCGTAATCGGGGATGATCATGCAAATCAGCAGGGATCTACAAATCTCGACCAAAAACTGAAATATGCCCCAGTATGGCATCAAATGTGTAATAGGTCGGAAAAAACAGGTGACCTCAAGTCATCCATCATCAAACATGCAATCCTAGTCATCCACGTCCATAACTGAATCATACCCACAGATCCAAGAGATATCTCTTGGAATGAGAAGCATGATGACATCTAAGTGTCGAGAAGTGCAAGCCTAACTAGAGGGCTCCCAAGAGGCTCCACCAAGGAATCACCATAAAAATAGCAAATAGATCATTGTCTTGGCATACATCTCGCAAGTGGGGATAAGCGTGCAACTCCATCAAGATTTGTAAATCTCATCCAAGATGGAAATATGCCCCAGTATGGCATCTAATGTACGGTAGGTCAGAAATCAAGTGACATGGAGTCATCTATCATTGAACATGTGATCTATGTGATCTAAATCAAATCCAAGCATCTAGGGAACGTCTCTCGGAATAAGAAGCATGACTGTAATCAAATGTCGAGAAATGTGGGCCTGGTTGAATGGCTCCATAGAGGCTCCACTGAGGGATCATCATAAAATAACGAACCAGTCAATCATCTCAACGTACATATCGCAAGTGGGGATAAGCATACAACTTCGTGAAGATCTGTAAATCTCGCCCGAAACGGAATATGCCCTAGTATGATATCGAATATGTGATAGATCATAAAATCAAGTGACATCAAATCATCCATCATCAAACGCATGATCCCGGTAATCTAAAACAGCTGAATCAAATCTAAACATCAAAAAGGCGACTCCCAGAAGAAGAAGCATGACGATATCTAAATATCAACCAGATCTCAAACACCTGTCCAAGTAGAGGTTGTCGAAGATGACATCTGATCCCATGGTCTCAGGGTGGTCTTAAGACAAGGGACGTAACGTAGGCCAAGGTGATGGGGTGATAGAAATGAAGGAAAACTAGGCTCAAATACCCAATGATCATAAACTCATGCCCTCATATATGAAATGCAACATGTATAGTAAATCTCGTGAGCCATGGACCTGAGGATGCCTAACATGAATATGATGTCGATGAGGAGACAAATGAATCAAAATGAACTGGTAGTGATATGTGTAATGATGATGCGAAGAGAGTATCAAACCCGAGATGGGTTGCTGTAAGAAAATGATAAGACGTGAAGTGAAAATGATGAATCAGGAACGAAAACGAGGATGATGATGAAATAAATAACACAAAGAGGAGTAGTGATCAACTCAAATTAGACATGGAGTGAAGTCACATCAACAATGAACGTAATGATGTAAGGGACAATGGCCCAAAGCTCCTAAGAGAAGGTCACTCATCTCGTTCTCAAAATATACAATAAAAATGAATACAAAGCATGAAGGGTCTCGAAAAGCTCACATACGAACTCCCATCAACAAACATACTCAATCAAGTGATCCTCGAACATCAATATACACACTCAATGACAGAAAATAATACACATGTGTTTTTTTTTTTCATTTCTTTTTTTTCTTTTCAATTTTTTTTTTCATTTTTTTATTACATATATACAAATGTACACACCCTGAACATGAGCAAAATAAGCCCCAAAGATGATATCAATAATGGATAGACATGCTCTTGAGCGCTAAGGTAACAAAAACTCTCTTTGATAAGATGACCTTCTCAAACTAAGAATCTCTGAACCAGTGTCCATGGGATAGATAGTGGTAATGATGTGACTACCCCCCATGTAATGAACTGAGAAGGATCACCACTTAGGGTGGAAAGAATATGAAGCAAAACAAGCAGTAGATAGAATAAAGAAGAAGAGATGAAGAACACAACCAATGAGATACGATGGAATGCAGTGAGTGATGAGGCAAAATAATGAGAAGAATGCGCCCCTAGGTCCAAGGCTCATGGAACTCCCAAACAATGAATGAATACACTAAAGGGCCCCTATCTTGGTGTGAAAATATGAGCAAGGCGATAAGAAAGAAAGGTTGTAATGTGCATGCGAGACTCAATGGGCTAGCAACGGACTATATATCAAAAGGGAATAACAAGGTATATGGCTAACCAAAATGATGGCCACCCATCCTATGACCATGGTCTCAAACATAGTACCTCTTTAGCTGATCCACATTGGTCGGCTCTAAGAATTGGTTTCCATCTAAATCCATCAACCATGCAGCACCCTCTGAGGTTAACTCCCTGATGAAATAGGGTCAGCTCCAATTGGGTCTAAACTTCTCTCTGGGATCTCTGATCAATCCCCTGATGACCTTAAGAACCAAGTCACCTATCCGTAGTGGTTGGGGCTTGACCTGCTTCTTAAAAGCACGGGCCATCTTCCTCTAGTAGGCATGAACTTGGTCTACTGCCCTCAATCTCCTCTCATCTAGGAGATTAAGGTGATCAAATTGAGCCTGAACCCAATCTGCCTCGGGAATCTGTTGCTCCAATGCTACCCTCAATGAACCCATCTCAATCTCAACTGGTAACATTGCCTTCATACCATACACCAAAGAGTAGGGTGTGGCTCCTATAGAGGTGCGAAAAGAAGTCTGATATGCCCACAATGCAAAAGAGAGCTTCTCTGAACAATCTCAAGAAGTTTCAACCATCCTCCGCAAGATCCTCTTAATATTGTTATTCGTGGCCTCTACTGCCCCGTTCATCTGCGGCCTATACGCAGACAACCTATGATGTCGGATGCCATATCGCTGCACTAAGCTATCAACCTCTGCTCTGAAATGTACCCCTCTATCCAAAATCAGCTCATGAGGGACTCCATAGCGACAAATAATGTGTGGTTTGATGAAACTGGCAACTCCAGATGATGTCAATCTTGCATACAAAGCAGCCTCCACCCACTTGGTGAAGTAATCGATGGCGACCAAGATGAACTCATGACCACTGGAAGACTTCGGAAAAATCTTCCCGATGATGTAGATACCCCATACTAAAAACGGCCACGATGACGTCAATGCATGCAACTCCAAGGACGGCACGCAAATGAGGTCCCCGTGTATCTGACACTCTGGATATCTTTGAACAAACTGACAATAATCTGTCTCCATGGTCAACCAGAAATAGTCAGTCCTCATGATCTTACGAGCTAACATATATCCCCCCATATGTGGTCCCCAAACTCCCGCATGAACCTCTCTCATCACTTGATCGGCGGAGATGCGGTCCAAGCACAATAACAACATCCCATCAGTTGATCGTTTGTACAACATCTAGCCACAAATCACGAATTGGGCGGCCAACTGTCTCAATGCTCTCCTATCCTTGGCCATGGCGGCCTTAGGATATACGTCAAGCCTCATAAAGTGATATATGTTATGATACCATGGCAAACCATCATCTAACTCGATATCGTCGATCAGACAACAGGAGGCAAGAACAGATCTCGACTTGATCAATAAATGACGAACAATGGCATTAGTAGGAATGTCAATCATGGAAGCTAGAGTAGCTAAGACGTCTTAAAATTGGTTCTACGCTCTAGGCAGATGTGTGTATCTCAGATCATCAAATCTCCCAACTAATAGCTCCAGATATGCATGGTATGGCCTAAGTTTCACATCTCTAGTCTTCCACTCGCTTTGAATCTGTTTTAATACCAGATTGGAGTCACAAAACACCTCCATCTGTCTAATCTCGAGCTCAAGGGACATCTCTAATGCTAAGATACAAGCCTCATACTCAACAATGTTGTTCGTGGTAGGATGTCGATATGAGAATACCAAACAAACAGATCTAGGAATATGATCACCATGAGGAGATGTCAACAAAACACCAATCCCGTATCCAGAATGGTTGGCTACACCATCAAAGTACATGCGCCAACCTGACAGACTAGTCACAGTAGCGACATCCTCGTCTGGAAAATCATCATCAATAGCTCTACCATCAGAGACTGTTAATGATGCTAGGTGATCTGCAACAATGCTCCATTTGATGGACTTCTGAGTGACATAATGAATGTCGAACTCACTTAAAAGTACCAACCATTGATTACTACTCAAAAAGTGCACTTTTATAGCTTGTTATAAACTCTTTTAAACACTTTTGAGTAGTATTTATTACCTTTTAACTCAATTGGCACATTAAGGACCCTTGCAAGTGTTACTAATCAATTTTTGGCTAGTTTTGGTGTTTTTGGTAGCTTTTTTATCATTGAAGCAAGCCATGAATGAGGGAGAATTTTGAGCAAACCTTGGTAGTAGGTTTCCAAGCCAATTAAAAGATGCAAGGAATAAAAATAGAGAGAGAAATCCAACATGAAGCAATTTCGCATGGCTATGCGAAATTCAAAAGGACAACAACTGCAAGAAAATTTTAGAGCACTTTATGGAGTCCATTGTATACATACTATATATATCTTTTTGAAGCTCGGGAAGTTAGGAGTCCAACGCTTCAAACGGTGTGCAAATCGGAGCTGAAATGAAGAAGTTATGGTCATTTGAAGACAACTGCACCAAGCTGAAAATGAATTTCGCAAGCCCATCTACCCCTTGTGAAACTGAAGAATTTCGCAACCCCTTTTCAGCCTTGCAAAATTTTTGCAAGCCCATCTACCCCTTGCGAAACTACATAATTTCACAACCCCTTTCTGCCTTGCGAAATCTTCCTGTGTAATCTTCAGATATTTGCGCACCGACACAGTTAGATTTTTATCTCAAGATATTTTGTGTAATTACCTATTTTCTCCTTATAATCAGCTACAGATATTTTTGGGATATTTAGGATATCTAAAGGGAGGTTAAAAATATCTCTCTAGATATTTCTTAGAAAATATCTTCTATATATATCTCTAATATCTTGTAAAGAAAAAGAGAGAAGGAGGATCGTAGTAAGAAATATATTTTACAGAGCACTTGCTCTACCTTTCCTTCACATTTTTGTTTTCATTTTCTTTCTAACCAAACATCCTCTAAGGCCTCAGAGGATGAGTGGCTAGGCTTTTTGTTTCTCATATTGAAGGAAGCTAGGTAAGGGATTCGGATACAAAAGTAGGAGTTTTCCTTGTTTCAGTTTTTAATGAAGAGAAGGTTGTGACCCGTTAATGGTTTTTATATTTTTAGTTAACTTAAAATCTCACCTGGGCCAACACTTGGTAAGCTTTTCGGACTCAATCCATAGAGATCCATTAGTTATCTCTTGCGAGCCTCTGGGAAGTGGTTTAAAGGTAGGATTACCTAGAATAGTCAACACTTGGTAAGCTTTTGGACTCCTTGGAGACATCCATTAGTTATCTCCTACGAGCTTTTGAAGGGTAATCCAAGGTTAAGGATCACCTTGAATGGCAAATACTAGGTGAGAGGTACAAGTCATTGCAAGATGTATTAGTGAGAGGGATTTAGTGTTGAAACCATTAATGGGAAGCAACTGTACCACACCGGTTCAGGAAATAACTATAGGTTAAATCCCCAATGCGAGGAAAAGATCAAGAATCTCCCATTTTTTATAAGGAACCTGAGCTTAGTGACCTAAAACTCCAAGAAACCTTTTCTTTGTAATTAATCTCAGTTACTTTTATTTTTGGTTAGCTTAAAACCAACATTTTTCAACCAAATATTATGTTTTCTTTTAAAGCTAACTCATAAAAGAAAAACCACCATTTCAATGTTGTAACTAATATCACATGTGAGATGAAAACCCACCCCTGTGGACAATCCTAGAACCACTATGCTATGTTATGCTAGTTATGCTACCCTAGTATATGATGAATTAGGTTTATAAATTTTGTTGATAACTCCCGTCTAATAACTAAATCAAGAGTACACCAATTAGGGACGAATCAATCATCTCATGAGGTGATTGACTAGAGCGGGCCTATCAAACAAATATCACAGAGGATCTAGATGAGATATCAAATGCACTGAATACTCGGTCATGGAATGTCTCAATTGTCGAGTGGCCCAAACCAATGCCAAGCAGTAGCGCTCAATCATGACATACCTCATCTCATAGTCTAGCATCCTTTTCCTCAAATAATAAGTGGCTCGCTCCTTGCTCGAATCATTGAGCTGAGTTAACATGCAGCCCAAAGCCACGTCAGACATTGACAGGTACAAGAGTAAAGGACGGCTCAATGTAGGAGGCACTAAGAGTGGAGGCGACAACAAGTACTCTCTAATCCTCTCAAATGTGCCTTGACAATGATCATCCCAAACAGTATCTTGACTCTTCCTCAAGATTCGGAAAATAGGATCACAAATGTCTATTAATCTAGCGATGAATCTGCTGATGTACTGAAGTCTACCCAAGAAGCCTCTGACCTCTCTTTCCATCCTCAGTGCAGTCATGTCAAGGATGGCTCTGATCTTATCCGGATATACCTCTACACCTCTCTCATTGACCATATATCCAAGAAGTTTCCCAAAAGTCACTTCAAAAGTGCACTTCTTGGGATTCAGTCTCAATCTGAACTGTCCAATCCTTTCAAAGAGCCTCTCCGAAGTTGCTAGGTGATCTGATCTGTCTCGGGATTTCACAATCGTGTCATCTACATAAACCTCGACATCCCGATGCATCATGTCATGGAAGAGGGTGGTCGCTGCTCTCTGATAGGTAGCTCATGTGTTTTTCAGTCTAAATGGCATGACTCTATAGCAATAAGTACCTTACTCAGTAATGAAGAACGTCTTTTCCATGTCTTCTGGAGCCATCAGAATCTGATTGTACCCAAAAAAATCCGTCCATAAAGGATAACATCGAATGACCTGCTGCACTGTCAACTAGCATATCGATGTGTGGGATAAGAAAATCATCCTTAAGACTGGCTTTTTGAGATCTTGGAAATCAACACAAACTCTCACCTTGCCATCCTTTTTGGGAACAGGGACGATATTGGCCAACCACTCCGGGTACTCGACCATTGATAAAAATCCTACACTGAGCTGCTTTTGAATCTCCTCCTTCACTTGCAAACTCTAACGAGGGTGCAATCGTCTCAACTTCTACTTAACCGGTTTGGCATGGGGCAGAAGTGGCAAACGATGCTGGACGATAGATAGATCAAGGCCTGGCATGTCCTCATAGGACCATGCGAAAAGGTCCAAATACGACCTGAGCAACTGGATGAGGTTGTTTTTCTCATCTATGGATAGATTTGACCCGATCCTCAACTCCCTAGGCTAATCTGTTGTACCGAAATCAACAACCTTTGTGTCCTCTATAGCATATGAAACTCTCTGATCAATGGGGTCCGAATCAGAAGCAGATGACAAGTCATCATCTGAATCATGCTGTGTAATCTCATCGTCTATGTTAAATATCTGTGATGTGGGTGAAAATGGTGCAGATAAAGTAATATCACGAGAGACAAGCAAATACTAAAAAATGCTCAAATCCATAAATGAAGAGTCAGAAATATCGTCATGACAGGAGACAAATCCCAATCAAACATCAAATGAAAGAAGTGAGTCGACAAAGTCGGACACTCCCTCAACTAGGCCAACAGGGTCATCAAATAAATCATCAACAACTAAAACATCCTCAATAAACTCTAGAGCGGGAGTAGTCAGGATCTCCTCAGCAATCTCGATGATTGACACCCCAAAAAGATCAAATGGTGAAGCGAGCTCAGGCTGAACTATCTCCTCGATCTGACTCACACTCATAGTGAGCATCTCGTCAACGTACTCGTCACGTGGCACAGCTCCGTCCACTATGTCTCTGATCTTGGCAAATGTCCTGTGCTCGTCGATCTCATTTGAGAAATAGAGTGTCATAAGGCTCATACGATTTGGAGAGGAATGGGCGATCAACACAGATGTCGAAGTGCTAGGGGCTCCATCACTCAACTGTAGTTAATGGACGAGTCGCTGTAGCTCGGCCTCCTAAGTAGTGCTGAGTCCCTCAATGATCCCGTCCGAATGGGTCTGTGGCTCTGATGCCCTCACGAAGTAATCTGCCAGGCTCATGATGTATGGGCGAACAGGATAATCGAACGGTGTATGAGTCAGTCGAGCCATCACCCGCTCCTTGCGCAATCGTGCCATATATCCGTAATTGGCCTCAATAGGGATGAACCCGAGTCCGAACGGTACATCATGATTTGGGTAGCCATGAACTCACTAGGCCCGTGCTGGCGCCACCCTAATCCCATGCAGATAAGACATATTCCTCATCATATCGAGCACCACTGTGTTACCATACTGGTCGAACGACATGGCCACGAAGTCTCAAGAAAAATCCTCCATCTCCAAGGCCTGCACCTCGTCAAACGTGAATCCAATCAGAAGTAGGTCATCATCACTGTGACTAATCTGAAGCATAGGCTCAGCAAAAATAAACACGTCTCCCACAGACTGCACCGTGACAACCTGGCCATCGTGAATGAACTTCACCTTCTGATGAATGGAAGAATAAATGGCCCCGGCTCTGTGGATCCAAGGTCGGCCCAAAAGCAGGTTAAAGGATGCAGGAATCCTCAAAACCTGGAATACAGTGACAAATGTGGCCGGACCTATCAGTATCTCAATCTTCAAGGTGCCCATAAGTGTACTGTCATATGCTCGAACAGTCTGAGTTGAGGGACCAAAATCAAAAGGTGCATAGCCGAGGGCGATGGCAGTGGCCAGAGGACAAACATTTAGGGCTGAGTCATTGTCCAGAAGGACAGATGGGACTTGGCGGCCTGAACAACCAACAGATATATAAAGGGGACGCATGTGGCCCAAGCCCTCCGCTGGCAAGTTGTCATAAGAGAATACGATGCATGTGGCTCTACCAACCGTCATCATATGAATCAACCCCTCAAGAGAGATGGTAGTCTCGACTCCGATCTGGCTCAAGGCTCGAATCAATGCATCTCGATGAGTATTGGAATATGCTAACAAGCTCCAGATGGAAATGTGAGCCTGAGTGCTCAATAACTGCCTCAGAATCTCATCATCCTCTTTCCTGACCTCATCAGGAGCAGATGTCCCCTCTACAGGTCTGGCAGCTATGGAGGGTGGCTATCGCAAGACCCTACTCCCATGGAGAATATAATACACATTAGAAGTCTGAGAAACATCAATATACGAAGTCTAAACCTCCTCAACATCTGAGACCAAGACGAATGGCATCTGAACACTATAATGTGTGAAAATTAGAGGCTCAATAGTGGTCATCTGTACTGATGCCGCCTCGGGAACTAGTCTGAATGGAGTAGGCATCCGAGGTCCCAAAGTCACTCCGCCCATCTCATAAATCCCATCTGACACTATGGGTTCTGGATCCAACTCAATCCAGCTCAGCATATGGATGTGGTCATCATGCTTAAGAAAATCCAAAAAATGAATGTCATTGGCTGGTGGGAGAACCGTATGCGTGATGTGGGTCGGTAATGGGTTTGCGGTTACACTCGGTTGACCTAAGTGAACCAAACCCTGTCGATCAGATCTTGGATGGCATGCCTTAGAGCGGTACACCGACCGGTCTCATGCCCAAGCCACTGATGATAAGCACAGTGCAGATTCATCCTGAACTGAGGCAGGATAGGCTGAGGTAGTGGCCTAAGAGTGAGAGCAGTTAATAACCCCGCATCTGTAAGCTTCCAAAGAGCCTAGCTCAACGGCATGCTTAACTGTGAAAACTGTCTCTACGTCCTCAAAACAAAATGAGCAGAAGCCTGTTGAGCTATGGGCTCAGGATAAGGCGTCGTAGGTCTTCCGGTGAACTGAGTAGCATAGCATGGCTGTCATGTGGCCGTATATGAAACAGGTGGTCTCTTGGTGCCCTGGGCGGCATAGTAAGGCAAAGCTAATGTCTGAGGCATGTAGGTTTGATCATAAGTCGGACGAGGCACTTGTGGTCTATACTGATAAGGTGCATAAGAATGATTAGCCCCGGGAAGCTGTGGAGCTGACTGATGACGCCTAAGAGGCCTTTGACTAGTAGAATTAATGGTGTTCACATCAACCGATCTCTATCTCCCGAAGGGCTTCTTCCCCTTAACATCACTAAGGAAAGAATCAGTCCACAAACTCTAGAAATATCATCCTCAACATCATACAGAGCCAAAACCAGAGATCCAAAATCTATGAATGGTACCCTGACCACGTGTCTGGAAATCCTGGGTTGTAGACTCCTCAGAACCATCTGTATCTGATCCCTCTCCGATGATCTATCAGTAATCTCAGCGATCTTCCCATGCCAGTGGGAGATGAATGACGAAACAAACTCGTATGTCTTCTATCTCAGAGCCTCAAGCTCCCTCCTCGATACGTCTACGATAGTATTAAATGAAAATTGTTGTAAGAACTTTTAGGCCAAATCATCTCATGTCCGACGCCGTGAGAACTCCAAAGACGCAAACCATCGTTGGGCCGTCCCACTCAGAGATAGTGGGAATAAAGTGATCATCTGAGATTTGTCCAATTTATGCGCTCTCGTCACTACACTATAAAGTTGGAGGTGGATGCGAGGACAACCAATGCCTGTATATCTTTCTATGTCGGGCATCCTAAACTTGGCCAACAAATTGGCCATCGGCATACCCTCGAGATCATCCCAAATAGCGGAGCCATCAGATACCCTCAATTGTCTCATGTGCTGCTCAATACGGTCCATACGTGCATGAGTGTCATCAATGACTGTGGTCTGAACGACTGCAAGTGGAGCAATCCTAGAATGTCCATTCAACATATAAGGTGAGGCTTGAGGCACTGTCGGAACAGGTAATGGAAGTGGAGGTGGCAACGAGTCATGAAATGTCTCATCCTAAACTACGGGCGGTCTTCTCTGCTGGCTACCAATCTCCTGCCTGAGACTAGCCAAAGCCTCTTGGATAGAAGTCATGGCGGTCGTAAACTGATCAATTATAACGACCTGCTAACCCATACCCAATCTCTTTGAAAACGAAACCAATCTCCCCTCTACTCTGATCCAAGAAGATAAACCCAGACTGAGAACAAAGATCCGATCCTGGAAAGCATGAAGAAAGGAATAAGGATATGGCCCGGGGAAAGCATGGAAGAAATGATAATTTGAATGGAAACAAGTAAGGCATCCAAGTGAAGACGGATTGTCCGACCGTACTCAAACTCGTACTGATCTCTGTGCACTCTCAACTGGAGACTAAAAAAAAGGAGTGTCAAATTCGAACTGTAACTACAGAGGCTCTGAAGGCCCTCTGATGCACCCACGTGTAGGGAAGAAGTCCTAATCGAATGATCTATGGCTCAACCTACGAGGTCAGGGTGGCTCTAAAAGGATATGGGTGGACTTTAAAAAATCCCTATCAAAAGCGATCATACCCTCCGATGGTATACAACCCTCTGCATGTCTCCGAAGAGACGAGGTGCTTCCATGCAAGGTGGTCATCACCTCCACACATACACTACCTCGACATCCCAAGGGTTTCCTATGGTGAAACCTCTCAAAACTCTCAACGCTCGATGGTCAACTAGAGTGTACAATGAGCAGTGTGGGTGCATCTAAAAAATCCTATGCAGCTAAAACAGAAAAATGAAACACACTGGCCGCACAAATATCCATGAAACCTAGCTCCGGGCTATAGGTCTTCAATGATCGGACTCCAATCGAATCAATGTGTCAGTCACCTCCAGAATACTCCCAAACATTGGTATAGCCCATCGCTAGACCCTATTCCTAACCTCTAGCTCGATCAGAGTAACAAGCACATACAAGGCCTCACACTCGCAAAATTGAGAACTGAAATGAAGGAAATGACCAAAACCAAATGGTTGGAGGTAAAGGGATAGATGTGTGGCCCACATGAACAAGCGACATGCAATCACGCAGAAGGAGAGCAGTCATGCAACATACAGTCAATCAAAGTACAGAATATAACACTCATGTCCACATATAAGCTATGACAATCAATATGAATAGTGATATAGACATCATGCTCAAAGACGATCAGGATAATATACAAGCCAGAGAAAACAACACATCAAGTCAAACGATATGCAACAATGAATCCATACATGCAAGGCGATCAGAACAATCATGGCAAAAAATCAGAATCATTATGCTAAGCGAAACAAGATGAGCAATCGATGCAATCAGCATGTCAATATCCCGAACAAATATAGCAATGAAGTATAGAAGAAGTAGCTATCTCAAAACCCTCAATCAAGACAAATCAATCATCATAACCAGCATATCAATGTCCTAAATGAATACAATATCCAAGCATGCATCCAATGATATCAAGAACTCTTAATGTGCAACCAAGAGATAGGTACCCACTGATCGACTCATCAAACACCACATTTGCTTCATCTTAAGTTCAAGATTGACCCTCTAATCTCTCCCCAATGAAGTCGCCATTTTGTGGACCCTACATTTCGGCTCATGCATTTTCCACTCGATGGTGAGCTTCATTTTTATTTTATTTATTAAAAAAAATGACTTAGAGTCACCACTTATTTTTTTTATTTTTTTTAAAGGTAAACAAAATAAGAAAGAAAACCCTAAGTGTGACTCCTTATTTTGGAAAAGGTGGTCTGTGAAAAACCGGATTGGGCTTGGGGGTCAGGTTACTTATCGGGAAGGTACAGTAAAGACCGTAACACCCCTCTAAATCCCTAAAGTCAGATCTTCACTAATAAAATGAAGCTAATGTGGCAATCAATAGGAAAATCAATGGATACTCAAATCGATCATGCACATATGGGAATCAAAGCATGCATAGAGAATGACCAGAATGGGAGTGGATGCGTACCTGGGCCACGAACGAGCAATGTGCTGTCATAACAATGGGGTCAGTGTAAATAAAGAGCACAAAACATATCACATGCATCACCAAACAAAAATTAAAACTGTTCGAGGGAAAATTGGATTTTTGAAATTTATTTGAAAATTGGAGTCTTAGCGGTTATTTGAAAATTGGAGTTTTAGATATTAATGTAAGAATAAGAATTTTAGAAATTAAATTTGAAAGAAATTGGAATTTTGAAAATTATTTGAGAGTTCGGGATTTTAAAAAATTAAATTATGAAAATTGGGATTTTGGAAATTAAATTTTGAAAGAAATCAGAATTGAAAATTATTTGAGAAGTAGAAACTATGAAAATTGAATTATAAAAATTGGAAATCTTGGAAATCATTCAAAGACAGAATTTTTAGAAAGAAATGAATAAAATGATAATAATAAATAAGTAACGGAATAAATGCAAGAATTGGAATATTGGAAACTGAAAGTTAAGTTCGGAAATTGGAAAATTGGAATTTCAGATAACTAAATTTGGGAATCAGAATTTTGAAGAATTATTTAAAGAAGGAATTTTAAATAAATGAGTAAGTGAATAAATAAATGAATGGAATAATAAAAATGACGAAATAATAATGATTGGATAAATAATTACGAAAGTTAGAATTTTGGAAATTGGAAATTGAACTTATGGATTGGAAATTTAAAGAATTATTTAGAGATGGAATTTTAAATAAACGAACAAGTGAATAAATAAATTAATAGAATAACGAAAATAATAATGATTGGATAAATAATTGCGAAAGTTAGAATTTTAGAAATTGGAAATTGAATTTAGAGATTGGAAATTCGAATGATTATTTAGAGATGGGATTTTAAATACATAAATAATTGAATAAGTAAATGAATGGAATAACAATAATAACGAAAATAATCATTAAACAAATGAATGTGAATAATGGCATTTTTAAGATTGGAAATTAGATTTGGAAGTCAGATTTTTGAAGAATTGTTGAAAGACGGAATTTTTTTAAAAGAAATAAATAAATGGAATAATAATAATAATAACGAAAATAATACTTAAACGAATGAACGTGACTAGTGAAATTTTTTATATTGAAAATTAAATTTGGAAAACGGAATTTTGAAAAATTGAACTTTAATGATTGGAATTTTTAAAGGAAATAAACAAATAAATAAATGAAATAATGATAATAATAACGAAAATAATATTTAAACGAATGAACGAGAATAGTGGAATTTTTTAGATTTAAAATTAAATTTGGAAGTCAGATTTTTGAATAATTGAACTATAATGATTGGAATTTTTAAAATAAATAAATAAATAAATATGGAATAATAATAATAATAATAATAACGAAAATAATATTTAAACAAATGAACGTGAACAATGAAATTTTTATATTAAAAATTAAATTTGGAAGTCAGATTTTTGAAGAATTGAACTTTAATGATTGGAAATTTTAAAATAAATAAATATGGAATAATAATAATAATAATAAATAATGATATTTAAATGAATGAACGTGAATATTGGAATTTTTGAAGCTCGGAACTTAATTTTGAAAATCGGAATTTTGAAAAATTATTTAGGGGTGGAATTTTAGAAATAAATAAATAAATAATAAATAATGAACATGATGATGATTAAATAAATAAATGTGAAAATTAGAATTTTGGAAATTGGAAATTAAGCTTGGAGATAAGAATTTCAAAAAATTGTTTAAAGATAGAATTTTAAAATGAATAAATAAATAGAATAATAATAACGAAAATAAATTATTAAAGCAATGAATGTGAACATTAAAAATTCTGAAATGGGAAATTTAGTTCAGGAGTCAGGATTTTGATAATTGTTTAAGGATGGAATTTTAAAATAAATAAATGAATAAATTAATAGAATAATGATAACGGAAATAAATAATTAAAGAAATGGACGTGAACATGAGAATTTTTGAAATGAGAAATTCAATTCGAAAATCGGGGTTTTGAAAATTTGAATTTAAAAGTTTGAACCTTGGAAAATTAAATTTAAAATTATGATTTTAGAAAATAATTTCGAGAATTGAATTTTGAAGAATTAAATTTTTTTTCTTTTTTAAAAAAATGGAGTTTTGGAAAGGCGAATTTTTAGTGGTCATTTGAAAATTGAACTTGACATGAAATTATCTAAAAAAACCAGGACTTCAAGGATCATTTTAAAAAAAAAAAGAATTTTTAGAAATCAAATTTTATCACGTGTTTATGCCACTTATGGTGATTCCCATGACACCTTAGAATTGCCACCTTTCATTTTTTTTTTTTTAAATCCTTTACATGTCACCAATGGGTTGCCATTTCTGGAAGAATAAAAGTGAGGGCCCGCCTCTCATCCTCCTCGTCGGTGATGTGGGAGCTGCAGCATAAGAGTTCTGGCGGATTTCTGAAAAGTGACTAAGGTGCCGCTAACATGGCAAGTCATGGGAATGTCGACGTCGCCCAGGAACCTAACCCCCACCACGACAATCGGGATCGAAGGACGGCCTCCGGTGAGCTGGTGCAAGATGGACGGTGTTTCAGCATCACTCTCTTATTCTGATCTCCGTTTTCACGTTGTCAATGGCGTCGAAGCTTGTGACTTCCAAAGTAAAGGTATTTCCGGTAAGGGTTTTGACGAAGATCTGCATCTTGAGACTTTGATAGAGACATTCTAAAGCCGTAACAGAGGGCAAAAAGGGTTTTTCTGATGGCTTTGAATATATGGAGTCAATAATGGAGAGGCTGTGGGGATGGCAGATGTGGAGACGGGCTCGGGAGAATGAATGGTGGATTAGATTAATATGAGGTGAGTATGGCATGGTTATGGTGGTTGTGATGGATGGAGATTTAGAGAGAGGAATGGGTACAAGGGACTTGGTGGGTGCTAAAGAGAAAGGATGAGGGTGGCTATGTGCATGGGACTCCATGCAGGAGGAGAATAATGGAAATGGGATGAAGACGGGTGTGATGGGTGGTGGGAATGGATGGTATGTAGGGTGAATGATGACGAGTTCTGAGGATGGGCACGGTTATGTGGGGGGGAGGGGGGAGAGAACTATTGAATGCAGATGGAGGTGAGACTTTGTGGTGGCGATGTTGAGAACGAAACTTTCAGGAGGAACAACAAGAACAGAGCACCAAGAACAGGAGTAAAATGAACCCATACACGCCTCATTTCTTATATCAACCAATCAGGTCGGGTGGGCCAAAACGAATTTCAAAGGGGTTCAAAAAGAAAAAAAAAAAAACAAGACATGAATGCCAATGCCACATACAAAAGTTTAGATGATTTAAAAAAATATATGACCTATAAGACAAATATAGAAACTGAGTTAATCAATTAATTATAAAAAAATATAAATTATTTAAAGAAATGTAAAAGATAATCTTATATTATTATTATAATATATATATATAGAGAGAGAGAAGAGAGAGAGAGAGAGAGAGAGAGAGCTCTTAAAATTAATTTAAATTATTTCATTAGGAAAAATAATCATAGGGACTTGTAAACCCCAAAATTTGTCCCAATTTTAATTTTACATTAATTTTGAGCCCAATTTTAAATCCCGATTACATGTGTTATTTTAGGCTCACTCACCCTTTAATTTCTAGTTTTCATTATTTTGTAAATTTTTTTTTTTTTAATTTTTTATTTATTCATTTTATTTGTTATTATTATTATTATTATTATATTATTATTATTATTATTATATTATATTTTTATTTTATTTATTGTTTATTTTATTATTTTATTTTTCCTCTCTCATATCTCTTCTTTTCTCTCCTCCACCTACCCTCACCCACCCACTCTTCTCTCTCTCCCCCAATTCCCTTTGGTTGACCCCCCCTTTTTTTCCCTCCAAGTTTTCCCCTTTTTTCTTCCCCAACAACTCTCCATTCCTCTCTCTTCCCTTACTCCCACACCGTGGGGCCCCCCATCCTTCTTCCCTTCCCCTTTCATTCACTCCATCTTCCAAGAACGGTCGACTCCCCATCTTCTCTCTACATTTTTTTTCCCTTCTTCCCTTTCTATTCTCCCAACACCACACCTCCGAACTCTCACAAACACTGGCGCTCATTTTATTTTTTTCTCCATTTTTCCTCCCCCAACTCTCACACACAAAACCGACCCATTTTTTTCTTCCTCCATTTCTCTTCTTCTTCCATGGCCAGCAATCGACCCATCTTCCTATCTCTTCTCTTCCAGTTTTATTTTTTATTTTTTATTTTTCTTCCTCTTTCTAATTCCCACACACGTCGGCCCCTAAAATTTTTCCTTTTCCATTTCTTTTTTTTTATCTCTAGTGAAACCCATCTCCATATCCACAACTAGTTAGTAATCGTCGGCGAGCTGCCTCCGGCAACATCATTTCCGGCAATTAGGGATCCCCTCCCCTTCCACCCGTTTTTCCGACAGTCGGTTATTATTATTATTATTATTATTATTACTATTTCTTATTTATTTTTCTTTATTTGATTTTAATAATAATTGTTGTTGAAATTGGGCTTGTGTAATTATGTTTATTTGTGGGCTTTATATTTGAGTTTTATTAATTAGTATGAGATTTATGTTAATTTGTTGTTGGTAAATTAATATGAAATTTGAGTTAATTTGTTATTAGATAATTAATATGAAATTTGGGCTAATTTATTGTTGGTGAATTAATTTGGAATTTGTTATTAGAGAACATTTAAATTTGTGTTATTTTTGTTTTTGCATGGGCCCACTCTACAATCTTGTTGGTTGAGTACGAATTGATGACACGTGGTTATAAGTTTATTTGGGTACATATTTTATTTCCCACTTTTATTTGGTTTTATTTTTATTAGTTCTTATAAATATCCGTTCATATATATTTATCGAGTGTGTACAGAATTGAACATCGAACAAACTAGAAATTTTGTTTAAATGAGAAGAAGAATTCAATAAATGTGTTTTGATAAAACGATAATTTTAAAATATTATTTTTAATAAAAGAAAGTTTTTTTTATTTATAAAAATTCAAAAAAATGCATTTAGAAAAATCCAAAAGAATTGTTTTTAATAGAATTCGAAAATTTGTTTTTAATAACATTGTCTAAAAATTTCTTTGTTTAATAAAAATAGTCCAAAAATTGTTTTGTAAATAAAGTTGTCCCAAAAATTAATTTTTAATAAAATTGTTTTAAAAAAAAAATTTTTAAATGAATTCTTTTTCCTTAATTAAAATGGAATTAAAAGTGTTTTTCATAAATAGAGGATTTAAATCTTTGTTTTTCTTTTTAATTAAAATTTCTTTTGCAAATAAAGTTATGTCGTTTTAAATAATTTGTAAAAATCACTTTTTTTTAAATGAAAATGAATCAAAATACTTTTGTAAATAAAATTGTAAAAATTCATTATTTTCTAAAAAAAAATAAGTAAAATAATTTTGTTGCCAAATTAAAATTTTGTAATAATTTTTTTTTTGATACAATAAGTACAAATAACTTTTTTTGAAAAATTAAATACAAATGAAATTGAATCAAATCATTAATTGAAAATAAATTGAACTTTTTTTTGTAAATAAATAAATTGAAATCATTAATTCAAAATCATTTTTTATAAATCCCTTGAAATTTCTTGAAAACCATTTTTTTAATACCCTTTTTTTTAGTTCAATAAATCATTTTTGCACAATTCTCTTGTTATTCATTTCATGTATTCTTATAATTAGATTTCATCATTATTTTTGTGTATATTGATTTTCATCATGACTTGTGCATTGATTATTTTTCTTGGTATCATAATTAATTAATTAATTGTCACAATTCCCTTGATTCGTTTAGTAGAGGTCGTATGTATACGAGCTTAGAAGGGTGCTACGACTCACCACCGTACCTTCCGATAAGTAACCTGACTCCCGAACCCGACTTTGGTTTTCCACAAACCTGTTTTTCCTTCAAGAGTCACACTTAGGGTTTTTCTTTCTTATTTTGTTTTTCCCTTTTAAAAAAAAATAATAAGTGGCGACTCCAAGTCTTTTTCTAAAAATCAATTTTTCACTAAACAAATAAAAAAACGAGTCACGCCGTCGAGTGGGAACGAACGTGAAAATACGGGGTCCCCAAAATGGCGACTCCACTAGGGATTTTTTTTAGAGGATCAAACTTGAACTCAAGTTGAGGGAAATGTGGTGTTTGATTAATTGATCAGTGGATACCTCTCTCTACATGTCTTTGTATGATTGGGTGCTGATTACGCGTTGAGAGCTTTGATATGTTTATCTGTGATGTATGTTTGGTTGTTATTGTTCATTGGAGATGTTGACATGTTGATTACATTGATTGATTCTCTTACCTACTTTAGCATAGTGACTCTTCTTATTGTATGATTATCTTGCTTTCCTGGACATGTATATTCTCATTTTTGTATATCTCATTCATCCTGGCATGATTGATTCTATTTGTTGTATATTATCTTGTTTATCTCAACATATTGTCTATTCTTGTTATATTCCTATCTTGTTTGTCATATTCTTGCCTAGCTTGTGTATATATGAGTAATATACCTGTTATTTGCTTGACTGCTTGGTGCATGACTACTATTCTTTTATGTGATGCATGTATTGCTTGTCTATGTGGGACACACATCTATCCCCTTACCTCCAACTCCCTAGACTTGGTCGACCTTGTTTCACTTTATCTCATATTTGATATGAGACTTGTTACTTTGTTTGCTCTTCGACTGAGCTAGCGGTTAGGAGTAGGGTCTAGCGACGGGCTATATCAATGTTGGGGAGCATTCTGGAGGAGGCCGACACATTGATGCTGATTGGAGTCTGATCTTTGAAGACCTGTGTATCCCAGAGCTAGGTTTCATGGATATTTGTGTGATCAGTGTGTTTCTTTTTCTACTTTAGCTTCATTGGATTTTCAAATGCACCCACACCACTCACCGGGCACTTTAGTCGACTATTAAGTGTTGAGAGTTTTGAGAGGTTTCACCATAGGAAACCCCCTAGGATGTCGAGGTAGTGCATGTGTGGAGGTGATAACCACCTTGCATGGAAGCGCCCTGTCTCTTCGGAGGCGTGCAGAGGGTTGCATACCGCCGGAGGGTATGATCTCTTCTGTTAGGGATCTTTTAAAGTCCACCTTTATCCTTTTAGAGCCACATTGACCTTGTAGGTTGAGCCATAGATCCTTCGATTAGGACTCTCTCCCTACACATGGGTGTATCTAAGGGCCTTTAGAGTCTCTTTTGTCATAGTTTGGATTTAGTATTCCCTCTTTTAGTCTCCAGTTGAGAGTGCACTGAGATCGGTACGGGTTTGAGTTACAGTCGGACAATCCTTCTACACTTTGATGTCTTGCTCATTACAATTCAGACTAACATTTCTTCCATGTTTTCCCTGTGCATACCATATCTCGTGCTTCATGCTCTTCGAGATTGGTTTTTCATTCTCAGTGTGGATTTACCATCTTAGGTCAGAGTAGAGGGGAGCTTAGTTCACTTTTCTGAGAGATCAGACATGGATCAACGGGTTGTCACAGTTGATCAGTTCACGACCACCATGGCTTCTATTCAGGAGGCCTTGGCCAGTCTGAGACAGGAAATAGACAGTTAGCAGAGTAGACAACTTGTAGTTTAGGATGAGATGCCTTATGATTCATTGCTACATCCACCACCACCACTTGATCCGATAGTGCCACAGGCCCCACCTTATCTATTACATGGTCATTCTGAGGTTGCCTCACCTGCAGTAGTACAGACCATAGTCCTTAAGGATACTCATGCATGCATGGATCGTATTGAGCAGCGTATCAGGCAGTTGAGGGTAACTGACAGTTTAGCAGCTTGGGATGATCTTGAGGGTCATTAGAGGATTGATCAAAGGTCCCAAAGGGAAGTTCAGACCCAATTGGAGCAAACCTTATTTCATTAGAGAGCTGACCCTAGAGGGCGCTGCATGGTTGATGGATCTAGATGGAAACCAATTCTCAGAGCCAACTAATGTAGATCAGCTGAAGAAGTATTGTAGACCCTCAATTTTGTCCTCCTAGCACATGTCCTATTAGATACTTGTTCGATACTTTACAGTTAGCTCCTTGGTGGCCCATATCTACTCACGCTACTTACCTTTCTTGAGCCACCTTGGAGACTCTGGTTAAGGGATTGCCTAACCCCTTTATTGTGACCCTTGGCAATTTTGATTTAGACTTAAGCTTTCCATTCCTTTTTAGGATAGTTCTTAGGCATGTTTAGGTCACTTAGACAATATCCCGATCACTTTAGGACACTTAGTTCATTAGGCACCCACTTAGGCCCGTTTAAACACTTCATCGGGCTTAACTTTTATATATATATATATATATATATATATATATATATATATATATATATATAACTTTTATTATTATTATTATTATTATTATTATTATTATTATTATTGCGTGTATTCGATAATTATATTTATTTTGTTTATTCATTTTCATTTTTTACTCTTTATTTGTTTATTATTATCATTGTCATTATTATTACTATTACAATTTTTATTTTTGTTTTTATTTTATTTATTCACTTATCTAATAGGAAATTGCTTGAATTGTTTAGACTCCAAAATGTGCATATAGCCCCCTTATTGAATGATGGATATATAATCTAGTCTCTCATTGTTCTCTTTCTTTTCTTTTGAATCATATTTTATTTTATTACCAATCTCATGATTTCCATTAGTCTATTCTATTTTCTTCTAATTTTTATTTTATTTTTATTTTCAATTTAATTTTATTCTGTTTTGCATGAGGAAATTATTGAGAGAGCTTGCTACTGTTAAAGATGGGGCTGTCCGGTTTGAAGTACCAGAAGATATTAAATCCTAAAGCCTTGATTTTGGAGCAGACCCTTGGAATGAGGATGAAGATTGGTTCTTCGATGACGAAGATTCTGATATAGAAGAGAAAAAAGAATCTCTTCTTACCAAACGTCAGGGAAAAGGTGTTGATTTTGTTCGTGCAGTACAGGACATTGTTGATAGTTATGAGGAGTTGAAGAAACAGGATCAAGTTGGTGATTTTAACTCTGCCAATGATGTTGCTGTGACAAATAGTGAGAATTTAGTGGACTCATCATCTAATTCTGGGTTGAAGGATCAGCCTGAAGCCCCCACAGTAGCAGTCAATTCAAGATTAAAAACTTCATATTCTGCTGAGGATAGAAGTGAACCAAACCTTCCAATTGAAAATGCTACAGCTGTGACACAAATAGATGGTTTGCATGATGGAGAGGCATTATCTCAAGAGCCTACTGATAATATGGTGGTTTCAGAAACACCAACTTTGGCTACTAACTCTTCAAGAAGGCGACTTGGGGGTATGCGACTACAAACATGCACTACACAGAGGAGGACATCATCAGCTCGAATTTCTAGAAGTTTATCAATGGTGGATTCCTGTAGATTCCAGAATCTCATAATGCTTTCTAATGATGGTGGAAAGAATTCTGAGGATGTAGCCACTAATGGAATTAGGAATGGATCTTTGAGAAGGAACAAAAGAATCCAAAAGTCACCAGAAGCATCTGAATGGCTTGATGTGGATTTGAATGGTAGTGTTGAAGACAATGGTTCTGAAATCGTCACTGCTGAGTCTGACACCCTTAGTTTTAACGAAGGCAGTACTATAGAGTCTGGTTGTAGACCTGAGCACTCTGAGGCTGTTGAAGGTTTGGAGGGATATATTGAGTTGAACAAAAGGTTTGATCTCCAAACAAAGGCTGTTGTCACCAAGAAGAGAAGGAAACCAAATAGAAAGCGGGTTACTAACGATACACCAGATTCCGTTAGACAAGACAATGGGGCAAATGGAGCAATATGAAAATGATTTTGAAGCAGCCATGCTCAAAGATACTGCTGCATATTATTCTCGAAAGGTTTCAAACTGGATCCTGGAAGATTCATGTCTAGATTATATGTTAAAAGTTGAGGAGTGTTTGAAATGAGAGAAAGATAAGGTTTCTCATTACCTACATTCTAGTAGTGAACCAAAGCTACTTGAGAAAGTCCAGAATGAGTTGTTGTCGGTATTTGCAAACCAACTGCTTGAGAAGGAGCACTCTGGGTGCCATGCGTTGCTTAGAGATGACAAGGTGGATAATTTATCAAGGAAAACCAAAATAGGAAGGAAGTGGCCACACAGCACGCATATATTGGGCTATAAGGGAGATTCCTTTGGGATTTTTTTAGAAAGAAAAGTCAACTGATCTAATGACTTACCAAACAACATGCGGCTGCATCCTTGGGAAATCTCCAATGTGAACCACATGTATGCACTTTCCTATACCACGTGCATTGACGGAAAGGAAAGAAAGATTAGAGTGAAGCCGCCATATAAAGGAGGAGGCTGCCGTTTGGGAGGAGATGAGGAGGCGTTTTGAAGGGATTAGAGGCTACTGTTTGGAAAGGATCAGCCTGCGTTTTGAAGCGTGAGAGGCTGCTGTTTGAAGTGATCGGATGAGGGATTTTTTAGAGCCTTTGAGGCTGCCGTTTGGGAGGAGAGGAGGAAGCGTTTTGAAGGGATTAGAGGCTACTGTTTGGAAAGGATCAGCCTGCGTTTTGAAGCGTGAGAGGCTGCTGTTTGAAGTGATCGGATGAGGGATTTTTTAGGGCCTTTGAGGATGCCGTTTGGGAGGAGATTAGTAGGCGTTTTGAAGGGATCATAGGCTGCTGTTCGCACAAAGATCAGTCCGCATTTTCAGAGCGTGAGGAGTTGCTGTTTGAGATGATCCGAAGAGAGAGTTTTGAGATCATGCGAGAGGCTATTTCGAGGGATATAAAAGAGAGAGTTTAGAGAGTGTGAGAGGGGTTGTTTTGAAGGGATCAGTGCAAGGAGATTTGAGAGCAAAGAGGCAGCTGTTTGAACTCACTGACGGAACCATCTGGACAACAGCCCATCCATCCATGCATCTTTGAAAACGATGAATCCTCCAATTCCCGTCATTGTCAACTACACAACCAGGCCATATTTTATTCTCTTCTAGCCACTAGAGTGCTGCAGATTATAAAAAATAAAATAAAATTCTGACTTGGAATACATAAAAGAACTTGGTTCAGGTACTTATGGAATTGTATCTTATGGAAAGAGGAAGATGGCCGCCACATAAGCCACGCATTAAGAGATGATTTTCTAAAACACGCAAAGAACGGCACGCATCAAAGAGCGGTCTTCCTACAACAGATTCAGCAATATGCATTCTTGAAGGCAAGTTTCTTTTTCTTTTTTTAAATTTTATTTTAGTTTAATTTTAATTTATTTCGTTAGTTTAGATGTTTTTTATAATTAGTTTAATTAATTCTACATGATAAATTTCTTATTTTTTCATTTCAATTTACTTTAGTGCTAATTTTTCTTTTAGTTTAGATGTGTTTGTGAGTTTCTAACTTTTTGGTTTAATCAATTTTATGTGAAAAAAAATCATGTTTCTTTTAGTCTACTTTGGTTAAATTTAACTCATTTATTTAGTTTAAATACTTTTGTAGTTTTAGATCATTGAAAAAATTAATTCCATGTTTGAAAGTTCATACTTTTAGTTTTCTTTTATTTAATTTTGTTCATTTTAATTAGTTTAGGTAATTTTATAATTTTAGTTTATTAATAAAATTAAGGGAGAATTATCTTTTGGGGGTAGATGGATCCCTAAATTAACAAAAGGTCCATATAACTCTTCAAATTGAGTTGAAGGATATGAAATAGTAACGGACAAATATACCCTTTAAGAATACATATAAAATATTTTATAAAATTAAATTAAATAATTTTTTTTCAATAATTTTTTTTCAAAAATACTAAATTAAATAAAAGTAGTTTTCAAAAATATTAAATTAAATAATTTTTTTTCAAAAATATTAAATTAAATTTTTTTTTTCAAAAATATTAAATTAAATTAAAGTATTTAAAAAAATATTAAATTAAATATTTTTTTAAATATTAAATTAAATAAATTTATTTTTAAAAAAATTAAATTAAATAAAAGTATTTAAAAAATATTAAATTACATAAAAGTATTTTTAAAAAATATTAAATTAAATCAAAAATATTAAATTAAATAAAAGTATTTTTAAAAAATATTAATTTTTTTCTCAAAATCAACAAAGGGCATTTTTGGAAATACTGAAGGATGATATCCTTCAACTCAATTTCCATACTTTTATTGGGTCTTGGGCTCAATTTGAAGAGTTATATGGACCTTTTGTTAATTTGGGGGCCTATCTACCCCAAAACATAATTCTCCCTAAAATTAATCCCATGTTCGAAAGCTCACTTTTTTTTAGCTTGCTTCAATTTAATTTGGTTCATTTTGATTAGTTTAGGTACTTTTATAGTTTTAATTCATTAATAAAATTGATTCTATATTTGAAAGTTCATGCTTTTAGTTTACTCTAATTTGGCTTCACTCATCTATTTGGTTTAGGTATTTTCTATAATATTAGCTTATTAATAAAATTAATTTTATGACTAAAAATTCACATTTGCCTTGACTTAATTTCGTCCATTTTAACCCGTCTAGATGCGTTTGTGTGTTTGATTGATCATGTGTTAATTCTTGATTGTTATTTTTAATTGATGTGTTTCTCGAAAATAGTCATTAATTCTTGGTGGGTATATCGTTAGCTTATATGATCTAAGTTCAAATAGTTTATTGTTTTGGTAGTCTATGGTAAAATTTATTTTTCGGAGGCCATCGGAAAATAGTGAAGATTGACCTCCATTCCCACCACTTCAATTTTTTCAGTTGTCAAAAACTCTACTTTGCGATTTTAATCACTTTTGTTTTGCTTGGTATTTTGTTCCTTATGTCTTGTCGTTTTCAAATTAATTTCTTTTATTTTGAAATCCAACACTTTTCTTAAAAGATCCCTTTAAAAATCTATTTAAAAAAAAAATCATTTAGAGTCCTTAGAATAAAAAAAAAAAAATCTCATTTTCTTAAAATTTGCAACCATATTTCGATTGGTTTGCATCCTTCTCAATTTTCAACAAAAATTTTGGTTTTAAACAAAACGCGAATCAAAGCTTGTGGTCCCAAATAAATGGGACAATTTTAGGCTAAATTTGTGTATATTAATTTGGGGAATTGGTGAAACCCCTACATAAGAAAATCTTTTTCAAAATTTATTTTTTGCTACCACCCTACTATTTATTGTAATCATATTTACATTTTTCTTTTTAGGAATTGTATGCAAGATATGTATGATAATTAATTATTCCGAATTCTGATAATTTTTGCTAATTAATTAGATAAGCATGCTAGGATTTATTATTCATTATTTATTATTTATTATCTAACCCCCATGTCCTGAGGAAGCGCATTAGGAGTTATATAAGCTATCCAAGTACGTTCCCAAAATTTCATGAATATGCATGTCATTGCCCTTGTTTGATGCCGTACTTGATTGTCTCGATGCTTGTTTTCATCCTTGATAAAATGCATGTCGTGTGTCATATTTCTGAATTAACCATTGATGTTTTATGATAGCGCTTAAGAAGTGGTTCAGGTACGCACCCTAACTCTCCTTTATTGTGATTGATCTCTTTATTTAGCATGCTACTTTATGAAAATCACCTAGCTTACTTAGGTATCTACAATTAATCAATTAATTGCTTCAATTCCCCAATTTAGTCAATAAAGATCTCTTTAGGGCTTAGAGGGGTGCTACCTCCTAGAGGTACCTTCCCAATAGGTAATCTGATCCCCGGACCTAAACCTCGGAAACCAGCTCCATAAACACTCCTCACAGTCACGAGGTGAGTTGCTCTCTCCACATTTACTCATTTGCTTCACCACCAAGAATCCATATGGATTCATGGTGGGCTGCAGGGAACCTAAGCCAAGACCCAAAATATTTCCCAAGACTGATTTGGAGCTTATGGGCCCGAGCCATGTAAGATTTGGGCTCCAAAATCACCAAAATCAATGCTCTATACAAGCTGGCCCAACGAACCGGTTGAACTAGTTTCCAATCGGTCGAGCTAGTTGAGAAAAAAATTGAAAATTTGAAAGAATATTCCTTTACAAATAAGAAGTCCATAAAAAAATGGTACATGATTCCGAGTTCGAATGAGGGAGATATGATTGAAACAAGCCCAAGTGCTCCGAATTTAGACATGCTCCAATGAACTCTAACTGAACTAAAACTTTGGGGACCGGTCGAGCCGGTTGAGAAAAAAATTGAAATTTTGATAGAATATTCCTTTAATAACAAGGAGTCCATAAAAAAATTGGTACACGATTCTGAGTTTGGATGATGGAGATATGATCGAAACAAGCCCAAGTGCTCCGTATTCGAACCTGCTCATATGAACTCCAACTGAACCGAAGCTTTGGGAACCGATCGAGCCAGTTGAGAAAAAAATTGAAATTTTGACATAATATTCCTTGAAGAACAAGAAGTCCATAAAAAAATGATACACAATTCCAAGTTTGGATGAGAGAGATATGATCGAAACAAGCCTAAGTGCTCCGTGTTTGAACCTGCTTCTATGAATTCCAACTAAACTGAAGCTTTGGGGAGACCTCACTTCCTTCTTTAAGCGTGATGTGAACAACTAGGGAATTGGCCATGACGACACTCCAAAATAAACTACACACTCGCACTACATTGGACCGCAGATGAACCTACACAAGGCTAGAAAATTGATCAAGCCCAAAAAGGGGCCATAACGGTGCCATACGAGAAAAATTGGGTGCATGTGACACTCCTAAGATAAATGCAAGTGTCGAAAGACAAAATTGAGGGTCTACACATATACCTTGTTATACCCTTTTGATATACAGACCGTTGCTAGCCCATTCAGCCTCGCATGTTGCATTTTATACATGAGGGCATGAGTTTTTATCATTGGGTATTTGGGCCTAGTTTCCCTTCATTTCTATTACCTTATCACCCTAGCCTACATTACGTCCCGTGTCTTAAGACCACCTTGAGGTCATGGGATCAAATGTCGTTTTCGACAGCCCCTACTTGGACAGGTATTTGAGATTTGGTTGATATTTAGATATCATCATGCTTCTTCTTCTGGGAGACGCCTCTTTGATGTTTGGATCCGATTCAGTTATGGATATGGATGATTGGGATTGCACATTTGATGACGAATGATTTGAGGTTGTTCGATTTTTCAATCTACCATACATCTGATGCCATACTGGGGCATATTTCCCTTTCAGTTGAGATTTGAAGATTTTCATGGAATTGCATCATCATTTCCACTTATGAGATACACACCGAGACGATGACTTGTTTGTTATCTTATCATGATCCCCTGGTGGAGCCTCTCTTGGGTCATTCAGCCAGACCCACACTTTTGATATTTAGATGTCGTCATACTTCTTCTTCTGGGAGATGTCTCTTTGACATTCAGACCTGATTCAGTTGTGGATTTAGATGATTGGGATTACACATTTGATGATGGATGATTTGAGGTTATCCGATTTTTCGATCTACCATACATCTATGCCATACTGGGGCATATTTCCATTTCGATTGAGATTTACAAATCTTCATAGAGTCACATAATCTTCACCACTCACGAGATGCATGTCGAGTTGATAGTCTATTGTTATTTTATCATAATCCCCCAGTGGAGTCCCTCTTGGGTCATTCAGTCAAGCTCACACTTTTCGACATTTAGATATCATCATGCTTCTTCTTCCAAGAAACGTCTCCTTGATATTTGGGTTTGATTTAGCAGTAGATTTAGGTAACAGAGATCACACGTTTGATGATGGATGATTTGATGTTGTCTGATTTTCAGCTTATTCTACATCTGATTCCATATTGGGGTATATTTCCATTTCGATTGAGATTTATAAATCTTCATGGAGTTGCATGCTTATCCTCACTTACGAGATTCATGTTGTGACGATGACCTATTTGTCATCTTATCATGATCTCCTAAGGGAGCCTCTCTTGGGCCATCCAATCAGGTTCACACTTTTCTATATTTGGTTGTCATCATGCTCCTCATTCTGGGGTACGCCTTTTGATCTGTGGGTCCAATTCAATTACGGACGTGGATGACTAGGATTGCACATTCGATGATGGATGATTTGATATCATCTGATTTTCTGACCTATCACACATTCGATGCCATACAGGGGCATAT
Organism: Vitis riparia; assembly: GCF_004353265.1. Taxonomy (NCBI): domain Eukaryota; kingdom Viridiplantae; phylum Streptophyta; class Magnoliopsida; order Vitales; family Vitaceae; genus Vitis; species Vitis riparia. The sequence continues at coordinate 23,159,177 of NC_048448.1, forward strand.
TTCCTATTTCGATTGAGATTTGTAGATATTCATTGATTTGCATTATTATCCTCAGTTGCGAGATGTACGTTGGGCTGATGACCCGATTACATTTTGTCCTAATTCTCTAGTAGAGCCTTTCTTGAGTCATTCAGTTGGACTCGTACTTTCTGATATTGTGTGATTCTTGGTTGGAGTTACCTCAGATGCATAGCTTCCCATATCATCATTTCAGTGGAGTACATGTTAGATTTCTTATACATCCCATGGAGCTATTCTCAAGTTATCAGGACAGATTGGATGCACTAGTTGTTATACTGGGGCATATTTCCCTCCTTTAGTTGTGGAGATGATTGTTTTCTCACAAATCTATTACGGTCTTCATTACTCTGCCAAGAGATGTTTATTTACATTACTGCGTCACTATTTCAGTGATTTTGGCTGAGATGAGCCTCTAGAGGAGCACGACTTTCAAGTTTTGACTGTCCCACCATCCATGACTCTTCAGTATATTGTTGTGTTGAGATTATGATAATTACCATAGCGGCTTATTCTCTTGTGACTCCCTAGTGGATCATTCCTTTGAGACGACGATGGGTTCCTCCAGTAAAGCATGTCGAGTTAGAGGCATCCAACTTATTGTGACACATCATCAGGTCTCACAATTTAGTCAGATGGGTTGTGAGACCTTATTTATAGTCGCTTTGACCATCCCGACTCATCAGCAGAGCATCTTTTGAGATGCATGGAGTCTTTTTCAAACCTTTCCAATGGATTGAGAGTTGTAGTAGCAAAATACACTGGGGCATATCTTCCCCTCATTATCCCTTTGTATTTTCAACTTGACATTCAGAGCCATCATGTCTCTTTTTCGTTTGACGTTCAGAGTCACATTTTCATTTTGGCGTTCAGAGCCGCATTCTCGATTTTAGTGTTCGGATCTATCGTTTATCCTTAGTTCGACATTCAGAGCCATCATGTCTCTTTTTCATTTGACATTCAAAGTCACATTTTCATTTTGGCATTCAGAGCCGCATTCTCAATTTTGGCGTGCAAAGCCATCATTTGTCCTCAGTTCAACATTCAGAGCCACCATGTCTCTTTTCCATCTGACATTTAGAGTCGCATTTTCATTTTGGCGTTCAAATCCATCATTTTTCTTTAATTCGACATTCGGAGCCACCATGTATCTTTTCCGTTTTACGTTAAGAGTCGCATTTTCATTTTGGAGTTCAGAGTCGCATCTTCAATTTGGCGTTCAGAGCTATCATTTGTCATCAATTCGACATTCAGAGTCATCATGTTTCTTTTCCGTTTGACGTTCAGAGTCGCCTTTCCATTTTGACGTTCAAAGTCGCTTCTTCAATTTGGTGTTCAAAACCGTTATTTGTCCTTAGTTCAACATTCAGAGCCATCATGTCTCTTTTTTGTTTGATGTTCAGAGTTGTCTTTTCATTTTGATGTTCAGAGTCGCATTCTCAGTTTCGACGTTCAGTTCCGTTATTTTTCCTAGGTTTGACATTCCTGGCGTTCAGAGCATTCAGTATCTTTAGTTTGGCGTTCAGAGCCTTCATTCTTCTCAGTTTGGCATTCAGAGCCATGTTTTCGATTTGGAATTCATAGCCTTCATCTTCTTCAGTTTAGCATTCAGAACCACATCTCCAGTTTGGCGTTCAGAGCCACCATCTCTTCTCAGTTACGACGTTCAGAGTTGTCCTTCTCAGTTTGACAATTAGAGATGTCAGTTATTTCAATTGGCATTCAGAGCCACCACTTCTTCTCAGTTACAACATTCAAAGTCATCTTTCTCAGTTTGGCATTCAGAGATGTCAATTCTTAGTTATGGCGTTCAGAGCCACCATCTCCTTATAACTTGGCGTTCAGAGCCATCATTGCTTCTCGGTTACGACATTCAAAGTCATTTTCCTCAATTTTGGAGCTCAAAGCTACCATCTCCTTATAGCTTGACGTTCAAGGCCATCATCGTTTCTCAGTTTCGACGTTCAAAGTCGTCCTTCTCAGTTTGACATTCAGGGATATCAG